>NW_026459760.1:0-68019 GCF_021730395.1 Mercenaria mercenaria
ACTCGTCCATTTCTTCCCCCACACCACAGGTCAAGTACTAGCTATATATAGGGAGGAAAGAACTGACCGGCCAATATCTTCCCCCACCTGACAGGTCAAGTACTGGCTTTGGGGGAAAGAACTGACTAGTCAATTTCTTCCCCCAACTGACAGTTCAAGTATTATGCTAGGGGAGAAAGAACTGACCAGTCAATTTTTTCCATCATATGATAGGTCAAGTATATGCTAGGGGGAAAGAACTGACTGGTCAATTTCTTCCCCCACCTGATAGGTCAAGTATAATTATGCTGGGGGGAAAGAACCGACCGGTCAATTTCTTCTCCCCACCCGACAGGTCAAGTACTGGCTAGGGGGAAAAGAACTGACAGGCCAATTTCTTCCCCCACCTGATAGGTCAAGTATATGCAAGGGGGAAAGAACTGACTAGTCAATTTCTTCCCCCACCTGACAGGTGAAGTATATGCTAGGGCAGAAAGAGCTGACCAGTCAATTTCTTTCTCCACCTGATGTCAAATATATGCTAGGGGGGAAAGAACTGACTGATCAATTTCTTCTCCCCATCCGACAGCTTAAGTACTGGCTGGGGGGAAAGAACTGACTGGCCAATTTCTTCCTCAGCCTGACAGGTCAAGTACTGGCTTGGAAGGAAAGAACTGACTGGTCAATTTCTTCCCCCACCTGACAGTTCAAGTATAATGCTAGGGGAGAAAGAACTGACCAGTGAATTTTTCCCCCCACCTGATAGGTCAAGTATATGCTAGGGGGGAAAGAACTGACTAGTAAATTTCTTCCCCCACCTGATAGGTCAAGTATATGCAAGGGGGGAAAGAACTGACCGGTCAGTTTCTTCTCCCCACCCGAAAGGTCAAGTACTGGCTAGGAGGGAAAGAAATGACCGGTAAATTTTTTCCCCTACCTGATAGGTCAAGTATATGCAAGGGGGAAATAACTGACTAGTCAATTTCTTCCCCCACCTATATGCTAGGGGGGAAAGAACTGACTGGTCAATTTCTTCCCCCCCCCCCCACCTGATAGGTCAAGTATATGCTAGGGGGAAAGAACTGACCGGTCAATTTCTTCTCCCCACCCGACAGGTCAAGTACTGGCTAGGGGGAAAAGAACCGACCGGCCAATTTTTTCCCCCACCTGACAGGTCAAGTACTGGCTTGGGGGGAAAGAACTGACTGGTCATTTTTCCCCCACCTGATAGGTCAAGTATATGCAAGGGGGAAAGAACTGACTGGTCAGTTTCTTCCCCGCACCTGACAGATATTAAATAGTAATGGCAATCAAACAGAAGTTAAAAAATTTGATTTGACAAAAAAACAAACATTGAAGTTACAAGAAAAGAAACATATAGGTTTATTCAAATGATAAACAATAACTGTTCTATCTGAAATTTAAATAGAAAATGAATAGACACTTGTATCCCATATAACAATCCCGAAAGAATCCAGTACTTGAAGGGAAAACTTGACTAGGGGGAAAGAACTGACTAACTAGTCAGTTTCTTCCCCTATCAGAAAACTAATTCCAAGGGGGGGGGGGGGGAAAGGGACGGGGATGGGGGGGGGGGGTTGGGGGAAGAAACTGACTAGTCAGTTTTTTTCCCGGGGAAAGAACTGACTGGGGGAAAATCTGGGCTGTTACAATGGTACAATGGGTTACAAAATTAGCCACTCACGATAAAAAATCGATATCAGCCAGTGACTAAATGTGTATGATGCAAACACTGAATCGGCGAGCTATTCTGAAATTGGCAGTAACATTAGAATTAAATATAAAAAAATCACGATTTTATCCGAATACGTTGATTCATACCGTGTATTAGCGCTTCAGTTACTTATGCTACCATATTACGATTTTTTCAATAAAGCTGAACAATATCTGTCTCCTTATATGAATCATATGAAACATTTTTTTCTACATTAATTTGATTAATACATTTAATCTGCATTCTTGTCTTTTTCCCAGTGTATAATGATAATATTATTAGGTTATTTAACATTGTTCTGTACAATACGGAGATATATTTGGACGAGTGCACAGTTGATAAAACCATATTGGACGAGCCGCTGGTTGAGTCCAGTATGCTTTTCCAAGCTGGGTACGAGTCCAAATATATCTCGTATTGTAAAGTTCAATGTTAAATAACCTTTTTATTCTATATCTATTTTATTTTAGTTTAATTTAAAATGATTCACTGAATATTGTATGTCTGCCTTCCTCTTTTCAAGACGCATAATCTAACTCTGCACATAGAGCGCCTACTTCACCCGATTTACATTCGGAATATTTTCATGCGTTTCGGGCTTTAGGTTAAAGATCAGTAATTCAAATCCGTCTTTGTTTCATATAAAAAACGACAACTTCAGGTCGTCTTTACGTATCTTTAGAGAACACCACTTTTTCCTAGACCTATTTTTCATGAAAGTTCTATCACAAATTAACGAAAAAATGAAAAGAAAATAGGGGGTTATGTAGTTCTTAGTGAAATGCCAGTCAGTTATGGTCTGCTACCCTAAAAATGGCGCATATTTACTGTGAAAAAGACGGTGAAAAAAGCACTCGTTCTACACGAATTTGCGCAAAAACTGTGAAAATTAGGATCTATTTATTATGAACTTCTTTCGACTACACCACGGAAGCACATTTTCGACCGAATTACTGACCTTATTCCTATAAGAAATGTTTCTTATCAAATTCCACACAATTTTTATCTCTAATTTTAAGAAAGATGTAATACCAAACATATTGCTAAGTTTCATTGTGAAATTCCCAGATTTTAGAGAAATACTGTATAGACATTTAATAGAAGCCACCACCTACCCATTTACTGGGCTAAATTTTGGCTCTATGGTCCTTTTATTGTATATTTTGGTAAGAGTTTCACTTGTTTGCATTATTTTTCACTGGGATTCTGAAATATCATTCATTCCGTCATGAATAAGACCCAGGAGGATGCATTTTGTGCATTTTTTGACATTATGGAGTCAAAATATTGGCTTTTTAATCCCAAAAATCGCTGCTGAAATAGGCGCATCTACTCAAAATATGGTCAATTTTTTTTTTTATCATTATTTCATTTTTAGTTTGCATTGGAAACACCCTTTTATATTATATACAACCGATTTATGACTATTAATAATAATTGCGATGTGTTTCGAGAAAAGTCTTATTTCAGCTCTTATAATCGTTTAATATGGGACTTTTGGAACCGTCCAAATACAGAAAAATATACATTTTTTTTGTACGCACGCCCGTCAAATAAGGTATATTTTGTACGGTCACGTGTTTCAAATGAACGTTCGCGATTTGATAGATAAAATAGATATAGAATATGAATATGAAAACTGCGTTCCACGTAGTATTTTGAAATATCAACACTCGTACGCTCGTATGTAAATGTATTAAAACGAATATACGTAACAGTTATTTGAAAATGGGTTTTTAAGGCATTTGACTATCCGGACGTGTTACCCTTTATGTAGTCCTTTTCCGGAATTCAATGTTTATATCAGTATACTTGTTTCGTAGAGTAATATACATGTTTTATATGCTGTTCAATTTTCATGTAAAACAATTCTTTCTATCTATTATTTGGTGTTGCTTGAATCAGGTAACTGCGCAATTAGTGATCAGTTTGCAATCTATAAATCACTTTAAACTTTGAGAAAATGCCAAAATATGTTCAGCAAATTTAACAACGTCATTCTAATCTATTCAATATACATGACAACTGTACTATATTTAATCTACCAATTGAAATTCCACAACACTGAATCTGTTATCAATAATGTTTAATTAATGTGTCAAAATATCGCGCATTAACCTTCTTTTAACAAAAATTTAAAATCACCAGAACATTTGTAATCGCAGCTTTGTTTTTAATAGAAGTAATGCAAAGCCTTAAAAATGAATTATTATTAGCTCGACTACTCGAGGAATAGTCTAGCTATTCTACTCACCCTGGCATAGGCTATCATTTAAAGGCATATAGCTTTGAAACTTATTTTTTTTTCTAGGTAAATTACCAACCTTACTGTGTCAAGTCCCATAACTTTGACATGTATTTTGAGCAAATTATGGCCCTTTTTTGGACTTAAAAAATCCTGGTTAAAGTTTTACATGCAAGTTACTATCTTCAAAACTAATGCAGATATTGATTTGTAACTAAATTTCACATGTGTCTTTGGGGTTGTAAGACTAGTTGATAGCATGAAGTCCCAAAACTCTGACCTGCATTATGTCTCTTTTAGATTTAAAACGTCTGGGTTAAAGTTTTGCGTGCAAGTACATACAGCTAAACTTTATGGCATATAGATTTGAAACGTATTTTCTCTTTTTTTCTCATCAAATTAACAACCTCACTGGGTCAACTCCCGTAATTCTGACATTTTTGGACTAAAATCCTGGTTAAAGTTTACATGCATGTTACTATCTCTACATTTTGGCCAAATGATGCCACATTTTGGACTGAGAAAGTCTGGGTTAAAATTTTGAATGCAAGTACAAACAAAAATTAATTAAAGGCATATAGATTTGAAACTTATTTTTTTCTTTTTCTAGGCCGATAACTAACATCACTGTGTCAATTCTCATAACTCTGACGTGTATTTTGGGCAAATTGTCGCCACTACCCCCCCCCCCCCCCCCCCGCACTTTTGGACTTAAAATATCCTAGTTAAAGTTTTACATGCAAGTTACTATCTCCAAAACTAATGCAGATATTGAATTGAAACTTTACATGTGTCTTTGGGGATATAAAACTAGTTGATGGCATCAAATCCTATAACACTGACCTATATTTTGACCAAACTATGTCCCTTATTGGACTTAGAAAATCCTGGTTAAAGTTTTGCGTGAAAGTACATACAGCTATTACTTTATGGCATATAGATTTGAAACTTATTTTTTCTTTTTCTAATCAATTACTAACCTCACTGGGCCAAGTCCGATAACTCTGACATGTATTTTGGGCAAATTATGCCCCCTTTTGGACTTACAAAATTCTGGTTTAAGTTTTGCGTGCAAGTTATTATCTGCAGAACTAATTTAGATATTAAATTTCACATGTGTCTTGGGGGTTATAAAACTAGTTGAGTGCATCAAGTCCAATAACTCTGACATGCATTTTGGTCAAATTATGCCCCCTTTTGAACTTAAAACTTCTGATTAAAGTTTTGCATGCAAACTAATGTAGACACTGGATTGAAACTTTATAGATATTTTAACAGTTATGGTAATATGTTCCTGCTTCTGAGACAATAATTCGAATAGTCGAGTATTGGCCCAGTCAGCATTCTATATCGGTCCAGTATCAAACCGACGTCGTTGTCTATAACGGCCCGATATCGGCTTCAATATCGGCTGCAAATAGGAATGATGTCGGCCCGACGTCGGCAGACGATATCGGGCCAACATCATAATGACATCGGTCCGACATCGGCAAACGATATTTGGCCAACATCAAAATGATATCGGCCTGATATTGGCAGATCATATCGTTGTCGCGAAATAGTGTGACACGCAGTGCTCCATCAAAGTTTTCTTCAAATATACACTTTATAAATTCTCAGAGTAATTTACTTGAGAACAGATGTGTCTCGCATCATGTGTATGATGGTTATTTGATTTTATTGATATAATATTTTTCACAATTATTATACTACATGTTTTATACAGTTACGTAAATTTTCTGCATATTCTTAACACTATAAAAATTGTTCAATTAGAATTTTAAACATATTTATATTTTCATTTTTTTTTTTGTAAATATATAGAGGATATTTGTTTGTTTCAGTGAAATATCAATTTTATTCCACAAGTGAGCATCAAAAACTGATATTTTCACGAGTGGCATAGCGACGAGTGAAAATGACATTTTTTTGGTGCTCACGAGTGAAATAAAATTGATATTTCACTGACACAAACAAATTTTCTTTCTGCAGAACCAATTTAGATATTAAACTTCACATGTGTCTTGGGGGTTATAAAACTAGTTGAGTGTATCAAGTCCAATAACTCTGACATGCATTTTGGTCAAATTATGCCCCCTTTTGAACTTAAAACTTCTGATTAAAGTTTTGCATGCAAACTAATGTAGACACTGGATTGAAACTTTATAGATATTTTAACAGTTATGGTAATATGTTCCTGCTTCTGAGACAATAATTCGAATAGTCGAGTATTGGCCCAGTCAGCATTCTATATCGGTCCAGTATCAAACCGACGTCGTTGTCTATAACGGCCCGATATCGGCTTCAATATCGGCTGCAAATAGGAATGATGTCGGCCCGACGTCGGCAGACGATATCGGGCCAACATCATAATGACATCGGTCCGACATCGGCAAACGATATTTGGCCAACATCAAAATGATATCGGCCCGATATTGGCAGATCATATCGTTGTCGCGAAATAGTGTGACACGCAGTGCTCCATCAAAGTTTTCTTCAAATATACACTTTATAAATTCTCAGAGTAATTTACTTGAGAACAGATGTGTCTCGCATCATGTGTATGATGGTTATTTGATTTTATTGATATTAAATTTTTCACAATTATTATACTACATGTTTTATACAGTTACGTAAATTTTCTGCATATTCTTAACACTATAAAAATTGTTCAATTAGAATTTTAAACATATTTTATTTTCATTTTTTTTTTGTAAATATATAGAGGATATTGTTTGTTTCAGTGAATATCAATTTTATTCCACAAGTGAGCATCAAAACTGATATTTTCACGAGTGGCATAGCGACGAGTGAAAATGACATTTTTTTGGTGCTCACGAGTGAAATAAATTGATATTTCACTGACACAAACAAATTTTCTTTCTGCAGAACCATTTAGATATTAAACTTCACATGTGTCTTGGGGGTTATAAAACTAGTTGAGTGTATCAAGTCCAATAACTCTGACATGCATTTTGGTCAAATTATGCCCCCTTTTGAACTTAAAACTTCTGATTAAAGTTTTGCATGCAACTAATGTAGACACTGGATTGAAACTTTATAGATATTTAACAGTTATGGTAATATGTTCCTGCTTCTGAGACAATAATTCGAATAGTCGAGTATTGCCCAGTCAGCATTCTATACGGTCCAGTATCAAACCGACGTCGTTGTCTATAACGGCCCGATATCGCTTCAATATCGCTGCAAATAGGAATGATGTCGCCCGACGTCGGCAGACATATCGGGCAACATCATAATGACATCGGTCCGACATCGGCAACGATATTTGGCCAACATCAAATGATATCGGCCCGAAGTTTTGGCAAATACATATTCGTATTTCGACGAAATCAGTGTGACACCATGTCATCAATAGTTTTAAATATACTTTATAATTTCAGATATTTATTGAAACAGATTGTTCGCATATTTATATGTTATTTATTTTATGATATAAATTTTTCACATGCATATTCTTAACACTATAAAAATTGTTCAATTAGAATTTTAAACATATTTATATTTTCATTTTTTTTTGTAAATATATAGAGGATATTTGTTTGTTTCAGTGAAATATCAATTTTATTCCACAAGTGAGCATCAAAAACTGATATTTTCACGAGTGGCATAGCGACGAGTGAAAATGACATTTTTTTGGTGCTCACGAGTGAAATAAAATTGATATTTCACTGACACAAACAAATTTTCTTTTTATTTCATGTGTAAAACTCTACTTTTGTCGCGTAATTTATAAAATGTCGAAAATCGCGGGAAAGGTCAACAGATAGCATAACGCAAATGACGTCATCTTAACGACGTCATCGTCATTATGGTCCCCGGTATTCATAACGCTCGGTATACAATTTGACTTCAATCACGACGGAGGACCGGAATTAGTTCGGCAAAAACAGTGAAAAATAAAAATGATAGTCTACTGTTTCAAAACTGGATTATCACTTTTATTTCACTGAAAAAACTCTATATTTCACTAGAAAACATAAAATAAAAATATTTCTACGGCGGCATTCTACATAAAATAAAAATGCATCTTTATTATAACCTCCCTTTATTACAAATAAAATTTTGATAAAAACCGTCTACAAATTTTGTTTGGAACCTAGTTTGATTAATTCTGGCATACATCATATTTGCTTAATGAATTAGCACACATAAACAATTAGATTACTTTTTCACGTTTATCAATAATATTTTGAAAAATATAGCTATATTAGAGAATCCAATATCGGCCCGATGTCAGTCCGTCTTACGAAATAGTTACATTGATTGATGTCTACCGATATCAATATTTTGCGGCAGTTCAACGGTCCGATCTCGGCGATATATGATCATTTTGTGTCGATTCGCCGTAAAACCTAACCCCCCACTCACAACGGCCCGACGTCGGCCCTACATCGGCACATTTTGCCGACATTTCGACATTATACCTATATCGGGCCGATATAGTTATGCTGGCTAGGGGCTGTCTTACGGACAGCTCTTGTTTTTGTATTAATATCACGTTGAATATAAATGTGGTATTTCAATCAATATAGATCTTAAAAATATGACAATAGGTTGTAAGGTTGTATAAGAAAATTGCATACATATAGATCCTTATATCGTATCCGTATATAGTTAAATTTTTAAATTATTATTATATTCTTTAATTATTTAAATTTTGTAAACATAATTTACCGACGAGAACATAATTTTTACATGTTTAAATAGGTATTAGGGTAAATTGTTCATTAAAAATAATTCCAGAATATATGTGTAACGGTTCACTTGTTTAAATAATGGAAACAATAAAGAGCAAATGACAATATAACGGTGGGATGAAGGTGACTTGAGTATTTTTTTTATATTTTTCGCGAAACCAAACACAGACTTTAGAATTATTTTACTTGACACTACGGTATGAAATGTCACTTCAAGATTAAACTGTTTTATAATTGCTTTTTAATATGATCGTCTTAAAAGAAGTTCAATTGGTGTATTATAATACACGATCCTGTTGTTCTATTATATTGAAATAAATTGGACATCATAGCCATTTTCTAATAGTTATAATAACACAAAGGAACAAACAAATGTATTGAATGACCTTTTTCTAAAATAGTGATAAAGTGGCGAGACGATCCTATTGACCATTTTGATTTAATTTAATGACTACTTACCTTATGAAATTCGTAACCTGAATAGTTAGACCCAATAATATTCACAAAACATTTTCGAAATACGAATGAGCCGATGTAATATTAAATACTGACCCCGTTGGAAATAAACCCTATGTTTTTTTTCAACGTTGAGAACTGACCCCGTCAACATTTCAACATTAATTTTTGATCAAAAGGTCCCTTTTCAACGTTGAGAATTGACCCCGCTAACATTTCAAAACCAAATTTTGATCAATGGGGTTAACTTTCAACGGGGTCAATATTTGATGTTACACCGGCATAATTCAATTAATCACAGTATTTCGAAGCTTGATTTGTGAAATGTACGATTCTTGTATAATTATTGACAATTAGGTGTTTCAGTACGTTTGTTATTTAAGTCTAAGCATTTACTTTTATTCGCTGTGAAGTTATTACTTTCGAGAAATAGCAGAAGTATGTTATTTAGTTCGAAGTATTTCATAAGCATATTAAGTTAGCTAACACAGCTGTATCATTTTCATCTATTCAGTGAAGAAGGCGCAAATACTAATGACGTAAATATCATTTTATAATTTTATAATTAAAATTAACTCTTATATATTGATGACTGTTTTGTTTTGTTAAAATGACTAAAACGATGTAAAGCAGTAAACAATGTAAAACTGCACATTTTGTAATTGATTACATGGTTCATATAAATAGGCATATATATTTGAACAAAACCAGTAGATCTATTTATCAAATAACAATGGCAGTACTACTTCAGTTTAATAGGACAAAGACCTAGTGTTCGTTATTGTCATTCGTCATTACAAAACTGTATGGCGGCTATCCAAATCTACATATTGTTTTAATCGATAATTCCATTCATTTGCTTTAAAGAGGGTATTACACGAGTGTATTTTTCATACTGAATTTATTAAACGAGTTGCCGAGCATTTTATCAATTTTATTCAACAAGTTTAATCAATTCAATGTGGAAAGTCGCAAATGTTATATTCTTTTTATCACATGTTAACTTTTCCTGTCGAAACATCAAAAAATCTTCTTTTTTACGATATAAACAAGTCAGTTTGACCAACGTATCCTATTATATATAGCATAAACGACTTCAACGTCGAAGCTTTATTATGTACACTATCATTTTTATGTAATGGCTTTATTACACTCTATTCGAAAAATACTGAGAGCTATTCCGGGCGTCGGCGTCAGCGACACACCTTGGTTAAAGTTTTGTAAGCAAGTTCATAAATCAGTACTCAATGCATTTTTGGATTCAAACTTTACATAAGGCTTCGAATAATACTTCCCAGTCATCAGAGCTACGAATTAGATAACTCTTGGTTAAATACTTATCACGTTATAGCCGTTTCCCAACTTAGAATTTTCGTGCAACTACCTATCAAACTTTATTTTAGTAACAACTATATTTATTGTATTGAAACTTGACACAATGCTCAAAAGTCATCGGAACTTCGCACAAAACCCAGTTAGATAACTCTTGGTTGAATCCAGTTCTAAAAATGATATTTTTGACATAGAAAAATTGGTTTAAGTTTTGAATGCAGCTGTCTCTCAGTAATAACTATATGCATTGGCTTGAAATTTAACACAATGTTCCTCATTCCCATTTCATACTGAAATAATCAGTTGAGATAACTGTTAGTCGATTTTGATTCAAACAATGTCCCTTTGTCGACTAAGAAAATTCCCATGCGAGTTGGACAGATATTTCTCATTTAAGCATACTGAAACATTTAGCTATGTGTAAGTTCGCTATTTGTAGTTTCAGATCAGAGACTGAGAGACAATGCTACTTAAAGCCTTAGAATACTTATCACTGGCCGATCTTGAGATAGGAGACAGACTTTACTTTGAACGGCATGGTGGAATATACTATCATTGTTCAATTTATATTGGTGAGTAAAAGTGCATTTATTATACAAAACAGGACTAAAGCACCAGATAGCAAACATTTATTTACATAGGGTAGGCTTGAAGTAAACCTGATTTTGTATTTTTCAAAACATCTGGAAGTACCATGTTCGGAAAGTAAAGGAGCTATGTCAACACAGGCATAAAATAAATGAACATTTATTACCAAATTTTAGCAACTTGGAGATTGATCTTATAACACTTAAAACATCTGGAAGTACCATGTTCGGAAAGTTTGATTCATGTTTAACACAAAATAACATTTTGTTCTCGAAAAAAATTACTTCAATTTAATTTCAGTCTCATTTTTCAAATTAATAACAAAACGGTCTTTAAAGGATATCTTTGCTTTTCGGCATCACTGTATGGTAACTACAACTGTTGCCGTGTGTTTGGAATGAAAAAAAGACAAAAGAAACACGCAAGTTTTTCTGGTTTTGACACATATTTTTTACATAAAGATTTATACTGTTTTCACTCATGATTCTAATGTTCAAATCATTTGATATAAAATAGGTAAATAAATCCAGTGTAAATTATCAAGTGATAAAAAAGCACTGATTAATCAAAAAGTGAAAACGAAATTTTAAAATGATGATTCTAGCATTTGTATCATCAGAAAAATACGGTTTAAAAACAAGAAGAAGCATTTTAGCTCGACTATTCCAAGAATAGTCGTCCGAGCTATTTTACTCACCTTTGCGTTGGCCTTGGCATCACACTTTGGTTAAGTTTTGCATTCAAATACATATAGCTAATCTTACCTTTTTTCTTGGTCAGTGACAAACCACACTGGGTCAGATCCCATAATTCTGACATGCATTTTGGCCAAATTATACCAAATTAAAACTGTTTATAAATAATCCAAAAATTAAAATTGTAACTACGTATTCTTATTACTAATGTGTGAAAATGTGTTACATGTAATAAAGGATTTATTTCAGGAACATTTTCATACTGAAGCATTAAATATCCTGATAGGTAGGTCAAAATCACGTAAAAGCATAGAGTGTAGATACGTTTGAGTGTCAGGCCGGTGCAAGTGATCCAAAATAATTCGTTTATTGAAACACTTTGGTTGATTACAGGCTAGTTTATCGTCTCGAGGATAATTTGATCTAAAACATATTCCATGGCAAAATAAAACATTGAGATACTGATACGGAACATTATATTTCTACCTTTGCATTCATTTTGAAATTAGTTAAAATCATTTTTAAGAAAAAAAATTGTCATGGCAATTACAATTTTCTTGTACTTATTTACAAAAAACTAGTAATGACATTCATTGAAAACATACTAACGTTAAAATAGGTAAGTTAATGTAACAATTTAAGACAGTTTTCATTTTTGTAAAGCCCGTAAAAATATGGGTTGAATTTGCCAAATACTGGCGTGGTAAAAGGAAACCGGCGGCCATTTGAAGTTCATTTGTCTACCGTATTTGTCAGTTACCATTATATTTCAGAACAGCGATTAGTAAATGAATACAGCGTAGTAATTTTTGTAATGTCTTTATTTGTACACTAAAGAAAGCTAAATAAATGAATCAGTGACATAAGCAATCTTGCTTAAACTTATATGAAAACCATAGACCTTTCTCTTCTTATATTGTTTAATAAGATATCTACTAACATACAAAAACTTGCCTAAAAATTGCCGATTATAAAATAGCTTAACCTCTTGAAAAAGCAAAACAGAATCAAGGAACCTAAGCACAGCATGTCGGATAATCACAGTAAACATGTGTGTAACTTTTATTTTATTTTTACACGTGGTCAGTGAAACCCAACATATAAACAGTAGTAAAATAGCTTAACCAAGATTTAAGTCGAAGAAGCGGCATAACTTTGCCACAAAACAAAAACAGAGTTATGAAACTTGTTTACTGCATGTTAGATCATTACTGTAAACTAATGCATGAAGTTTTAATTCATTTTAACTTGGCGTCACCGAGAAATCTGCGTAGAAATATAAACATTATAAAAAAAAACTTGATAAGGTGGCATAACTTTGCGAAAAAAGACTCGAGTTATGGTATGCCATATTTCAAATAATTTAATATTATCTCTAGTTTCAATAAATTCCTACTAGATGTTACTGATATAAAAGCTCACATGTAATACCAAATCGGTACGCCACGGCCTAAGAACGGATTTGGAAGTAGCCCTGTGTATTCTTTAAACTTTTAATTTAGAAGGAGAGATAACAAGATAACGCTTTTTAATCGCTTTTTAATTTAGTTTCTGTTCCTTTTTACTGACCGCTGTTCCTAAAAAGTAACTGACAAATATGGTATACAATGAACTTTACAAGGTCGTTTTATATCAAATCATCTTGGAAACGGTAGACTGACTTTTGACTGACCCCAGATTTTCAAAAACGAATGACTTACATAACCAGCACCGGTCTGGCACTCATATTTTATGTTTAACATGTTTAAAATTTGTTAAGAAATACTTATTCGGTCATATATTTTGCCGGAAATAAATCTTTATTACACAGATAATTAGTTACAGTGTTATTTTCGGATCATTTATACATGGGTCTGTCTTTATGCTTAGATGTTTCTATACCTGGATTATATTGTCGGCGATATTTGACCTTTTTTCACAATTCACTGCGAAACCAACTCACTGGATTTTATACAAGGGCACACTGATTTCCTAGAAATATGTTAAGGAGACATCAGTTACTGTGATTGTACCTGGTTTAATCAATAGATCATGCTAATTCAGTTGCTATCCAAACCGTTGCATATACTAAATTAAACCGTTTACTTTTGTTCGATTCCTCCTACCCAAACCGTTATTCACCAAAGAAATGCTTCTTCTTGCATACCAGAGATTTATAGAGATTTCAACGGTACTGGAAAATTACTTTCTTTTACACACCGGGTGAGCTGTAAATGACGTATAACGAACTATATATTTGTGTACTTACATTCGCCCTATTCTGGTCCTTTAACAATTTTGACGTTCATTTCGTATGAACAGCACAAAGAAAGGCGTGACAGTCTGCTTAATGATCTCAGACCGCTGATTTGACGACGTTCGCGTATAGTCAGGGAGAACGTTTCTTAGATGACGTCGCAGTTTAACTGACTTTAACTTTAAATGAAACAAAATGTGTACAATTTATAATTTAATTCTGTTTGCAAATGGAAAGAAAATACAATATAGATATAACAAATTAAACTTTTTTCAGTGTTCATGCGAAATGAACGACAGAAAAGGATCGGCAAAATAAACACTAGAGCGCGATTCATGGGTTTGCAGATCCTATTCTATCGTTCATTTCGCATTAACACCGAAAATATATTTCATTTATTAAAATAAAAAAATCAAAGCCTTGAAATGTCTGATGGTTGCGGGTTTTTGGTAGATTTAATTTCTGTTTAAATGCTAGTCTATGAATATACATGAATGAGAAACAAATACAAATTTAATGTGCCTCATATCTAAGATGAACTCTGCCTGACCCAGCTTGTGATGTAACCATGGGCCGGAATACCTTATCATTGATAGATCTTATATAATCTAAATGGTCAGTGCCAGTAAATACAGGTTGAATAAGAACTGCTTGTTCATTGAAAATTCATCCGCATTGTTCATGAATGGGACTATTTTGTGAAGCACATGAACATCCTTTGGATGTGATTTGGAATCAAATAAAGATGATATACACTTTAACTTTGGTAGCGGGATAAACCCGCAACCAAAAAACGAATCATAATCAAATACTTTATTATTTCTCTTTGATTCTTAAAACATATTCTCGATTAAAAAACCCTGTCATTTTATGAAAAATAAAACCGATAACGTTTCACTGCAGATGTAAAAACAAAATCGGGACTATTACGTTGTTTTCGTACTACCTGTTTATGAACATAAAGATCTCTCGCTTTGTTAATACTCTACTTTAAGAAAAAAGTACTACAAGAAAATAATTTGTTTGAATTTATTTGTTGAATATGGCATGCAAGAACAAAAATCAGTCACTTGTGGTGGGTGCAGATGGAAATATCCGGCTCCCAGTTAACTATTAAACGCAGAAAAAAAGCTACGGTAGAGCCTAATAGTCCCATCTGCACCAGTAAAATAATCTTATATTCTTTCTTCTATCTGTTTTACCTGTTGGATAGCAGATGCATTTGCAACAATTTTGATAACTTGTCGTTTTCACTGTTTGATTGTCACAATCGGCACCTTTTTGTCATTTTTGAAATAATATAAAATGGAGTGATTTGATAATTTTACATCTGACAATATAAACTTCAGAATGATGAGGGGAAACGGTATTACTTTTTATGTAAAATATGTGTTAAATGGTAGAAATCATTAAAACTTACGTGATGCGGGTATTGAACAGATCCAGATTTTATAATGCATACAGATATCAACACCCACCACCCCTCCACACATATTCCATATTTAATACAAAAGTATTTGAGAGACCGTTAATTTCAATATAAGTATCTAGTTAGTTAGTTTTATGATTTCATTTAAAATATTTCGGGATATTTCCTAAATTTGAACCTTAAGGCACGTTTAAGAACTGCATGCTCTCTCTGTTTTCATATATTTCAGTGCAAACAAGATTAGGCAAAGAAAAAGAATGTCAAATTTTCAAACTTACTTTTCTAATGAGTTTCAGATAAATACGATTCTTTAAAAACAGTATACAATATATTTATATAATTTTTAGGCGAAGTATGTTTACTATATTCATACTACTAAAATAACTAGATTTTGGTTTGTCTGCTATTAGGAAAATTAATTTCTAAAAAATACCTCCATTGAAAATATAACATATACGGAGTACTAATTAAGCTCAAACAAAAAATAAATGATCAGATGTAAATGCTGTATTGGCCATCAATGCAAAACTATATTATGATGATCCCACCGATTGTAACTGTGATTGATTTAATATTTTAATACAATCTGTCGATACAGTTAGACATAGGTCAAAATTGAATGAATGACTAAATAAATAAGTATAATAAGTTGTGGTTTACAAGATATTATTCAACTTTACAATATTACACACTGTATAAGATCAGTTGCACACATCATATGAAACAAGTAGAGCTAATACAAAGCATAATTGAGTATGTTTGTGTGTGTGTTCCGGTTTAACGTCTTTTTTTAACAATTTTTCAGTCATATAAACGACAGTGTCTATTTGTAGAAATGAGCACAATGCCCAACTTTATAGTGCTGCCTCACTGGAATATCACGCTGTAGACACGTGGCAAGATTATCCACCCAGTCACATTATACTGACACCGGGCTAATCAGTCCTAGCACTATCCCCTTAATGCTGAGCGCCAAGAAAGGAAGCTGCTAGTACCATTTTTTACGTCTTTGGTATGACGCGGCCGGGGATCGAACCCACGGCGTGATATTCCAAAGTTTAAATTACAACATTTTTTTCACATTTTTGACAAAAATATCATCTTACATGTTCATGTAATAACCAAGTATGACGGAGCGAATGTACGATATCGATGTACGTCTTTATATATTACAAAAATACTTTCGCTTGTTCGGTATTGTGTACAAACGAGTGTTTCCTGTCAGAAATTCTGACAATTAATTTAAAGGAGGAGCCTTATCGTTAACAGACATTTTGATAGTTTGGACTATTTGTGCAATGATAAATTAAAAGCGAAGTGGATGAATAAATTGGCCAAACACGAGTGTCAATTGAACTGCAAACCATTCCGGATAAGAATTAAACAAGGCATGGGGTGTATAATATGAGCTTGGTTAGTTGTATTATCTTGATCAACACATATGTGTACAATTTTGTGTCTCATTGCCTGCAGCCTAAATAACATTAAAGCAGTTTATATCCCAGTTCAAATGATAAGATACTCACTAAAATGCCTGCAGCCTTAATGACATTAAGGTATTGGACCCTTAATAGTAATGTTTAAAAAATGGCATTTGCTTGGTATATTCTTAAAGTTGAACATGTTTTGCACTGTGTTGCAAATTTTAAACAATTTTTACCGTGCCCATTTTTTTGCAAATTTTGTATAATTTATGGTATTTCCTCAAGCTCAAATAGAGACAAATTTCAATGTGATGGCCGCTATTTAAAACGTTTGCAGATAATTCATTACAGCATTAATTATGATAAAAGAAACATCAAGTTATTGTTAAACCATTATAAAACACAAAATAAAACTGTAAATATCTTTTCTTTTCTAGGGTGCCTAGAGTGAACTGATTTAATGAGGCAGAATTCTAACTCCAACATTGAAAAATTAAGGTCGAATCCTGTGGGTCTGTTTTGAATTTTGCTCACTTCATTAAAAAAAATACCTTGGGACAGAAGTAAAACCTACCTGCATTTCTTCCACAATATGTAATCTAAAGAATAAAGGCAAAATAGAGAGCTTTTACCGCAGGCAACTCAGTATTTTTAGAGATGTCTAACTCTACCCTCCTGATTCAGAGGTAAATTCACTTTGAACAGCAAGAAATCGCCAATTAAATGAAAATGTTCCACTTTTTACAATACATCCATAATAAGTCTTGAAAGAAGTAAAAACTTACTAGAAAAAAGGAAAATATGGGGGAAAAATTGGTTCTACGCCCTCTGAAAATTGCAGTCAAAGTAGGTTTATGGTAGGAATTGAATACTCTTCAAAAAGGAGTACCCAGTTACGGGTCCAATACCTTAAATCAGTTTATTTCACAGTTTAAAAGATAAGATACTCACTAAAGAAAATAAATATTTTTTTTTTTGATTTAATGTCGCACCGACACATGATAGGTCATATGGCGACTTTCCAGCTTTAATGGTGGAGGAAGACCCCAGGTGCCCCTCCGTGCATTATTTCATCACGAGCGGGCACCTGGGTAGAACCACCGACCTTCCGTAAGCCAGCTGGATGGCTTCCTCACATGAAGAATTCAAAGCCCCGAGTGAGGCTCGATCCCACATCGATGAGGAGCAAGTAATTTGAAGTCAGCGACTTTTACCACTCGGCCACGGAGGCCCCCGAAAAAAAAAATAAATAAATAAAAAAATAAAAAATAAGGTAAGTTCCAGTTTAATACTGCTGGTTATGTCGCATCAAAAATATCTCTCAAAATTATTCTCACAAAAATACAACTCATTCTGTTTTACTGTCAAGAATGATGATGCTTTCTAAAATATCTTAAAACAACATATCAAGATTTTTCACCTGAACGTGTATACATAGCTGCAATAAGGTAACTCACAGAGTTCTTATGGTGTTACCGCCAACAGTCGAAAGTTGAATAATAATATTATCATTAATCACGTGATTTCACATTGGCCTAGTTATTTGTCCTTGGGCAGTCGTATTGGTCCTCGGCCTACGGCCTAGAGCCAATACAACAACCTTTGGACAAATAACAAGGCAAATATGAAATTACCTGATCAATAACATCATAAGAGAGGAATTACATTACATTAAGGAGAGGACAACTGTAAGCTAATACAGCTTTCTGTCCAATTCCTGGAATGTTGTATTGTAAATATTTCATGCTTTTCGGAATAAAAATATGTTTAAACTAATAACATTATAGTATGGCATTTGTAACTGTTTTGTTCACACTAAAATATGTTGGGATTTTTTATCTTAAAGGTCACGGTCGAGTCATTCATTATAGCACCAATCCAAGAAACGGCATGTTGTATAGTGTATTGGAATATTTGATGGGGCAGGTGGCAGTAAGAACTGACTGCATTTCTGACGTTGAAAGAGGTTCACAAATATATCGTATCAAAAGCTTAAAAAACGAGTAAGTCTTTCCATTAATAAACTTTACAGCAAATTTACATTTGAACTTGTGATAGTAAATAGGTGAATTACTCATTCAGTGCATCCATTTCTTTCATGATAAAATATTTATGATTTATTTGGGTATATATTAAAAGTTCTTTGTAGTTTAATTACATTTGATTTTATAATGATAAAATTAATTCAAAAGTACTTCTGAGAAGAGCCAGTGTAGACGAAACTTCACTAGCAAGTTACTTAAAATACGCATAAGAATACATTAATATTATGTTCCAATCATGAATTTAATTGCGATTGCACAGTCAAATATATTTACATTTCCCTCTACTGGGGCAAATATATTGGTTTTGTGTCCGTTCGTCACACTTACTTTTCGATCAATAAATGGAGAACATTTTGATCTAGAACTTTCAAACGTCAATGAATGTTAGGACTTACAGAGAAAATTACCACTATTGTTTTTGGGGTCACTCCATCATAGGTCAAGGTCACCATGTCCTGAGCATGGGAAACCATTTCCGATTAATAACTTGAGAACCACTTGGCCCAGAATTTTGAAACATCATAGATAGGGTGAGTATACAGGTAGAGTAAATGACTCCCGTTGATTGTTGGAGGTCACATAGCCAGAATACGTGACACTTTATTTCCGATCAATAGCATTAGAACAACTTGAGCCAGATTGCTGAAACTTCATAGAATGATTGGACAAATGCAAAGCAAATGCCTTCCATTGATTTTGGGGTCATTCAATCAAAGGTCAAGGTCATAGGAGCATGAACATGGAAAACCACTTCCGATCAGTAACTTGAGAACCTCTTGGTCCAGAAATTGAAACTTCATAGAATGACTGAAAATGCTGAGTAGAAAAAGCAGACCGCTATTGATCTTTCGGTCACTCTATCAAAGCTCAAGGTCAATGGGCAAGAACATCGGAAACTGTTTTTCGGCGAACGCCGTCTAAGAACGAATTCGTTACCTATGCCACGTGACTTCAGTTTGCAAATCAAACTACTTGATAACGCATTATAGATAATTTATCAAAATGGAAGATTTATGCAACACTCTGCCTGATTGGACGAGAGTGTCAATTTCTTTCACTCTGTTGATTGTGCTACGCTGAGTGAAATGTAGACAAAGCGTTTATCCTAAACGACGCTGTTCACAGTTTTAAAGCTAACTTTGGCTCAGTATATTTAGCAAGAATATTGATATATCTCAAAATGATAAGTAAGTTTAATAAATATGATAAAAACCTGTTCAAATACCAACACATATCAAATTAAAGAAAGAGCTGAATACGGTCTGCGTATCACATGAATAAGGGTGTGATAAGAGTCTTTTATGTAGAGAAGTGCTTTTTAAAAGAGTGTCGTCTGTATATGAAAAGGTTTCTTGCTTTTGTGACTTATTCAGATTGCATATTAAAATGAGTACTTGTTTGCTTTGATATATTTGTTATAAATTATTTAACTGATTTATTATATATGAATATTTTTCTTTAGTATGGTATGCAAATATTGAACTCAGTTGAAATCTGTTTTATTATGTATATGCTATATAATGACTGAATCTCATTACACTGACATGAAGATACGCTGCATACAGTTTATCTATGTGATATGACTACGGTCAAACTTTGCTTATGAAACAGAAATATTGAAATAATTACAATTGTATGTTTTGCTTGACCTTCACATTTTTATAGGTGTGACGTCATTGTCCAAAGATTCATGAATAGCGAATATGCATTTGTTAAAGCGGGATCAGTTGGCCTATTTTAGAAATAAATAAAAATAATAAATAAAAAATCCTTTAATTGATTTTTTCTCATGTTATCTAATCAAACTTGATTTGTAGCATCTTTATTAGGCCCACAGCCAACTTTGTTCAGCTGGGACATTTGACCCCTTTTAGGGGCTGCTAGAGCTAAAACTAGAAATGCCTTTATACAGCGTCTCATGAACAGCTTGGTGGATCTTTGTCATACTTGGTCTGGAGCATCATTATAAGGTCCTCTTCCAAATTTATTTATATAGGAACTTGGGCCCTATTAGGGACCACTATAGCTTAAAGTAGATATGCCTTTCTTCGCATTAACCACTAAAATGTAATGGATTTTTATCAAACTCGATGTGTAACAATATCGTAAGGTCTCCTGCTATTTTGTTACAAATTGGGATAGGGACCAATTTAGCTAAAAATATAAACACGTGTAATGACCTCTTCTCATGAACCGCTTCATGAATCTTCATCAAACTACTGCTGTAATTATTCGTCTAAGGATAAACGAAACAAAATTGCAACCCTACGAAACCTTTGCGAAATATTAAAAGAGAACCATTTAAATTGTTAAAGTGCGGTGTTTAGTTTTGCAATTTGAAAAATGTTAGATGAAAGATGAATGTTAGATGAAAAATTCATAAACTTCTTTCCTTATTACAATTCGCCGACCATCATTTTTAAAGATATTTCTTGTTGATCAATAACTTACTTTATTCCCTAAGGTGAAATGATGTTTAAGAAAAATTGTATATTATGCTTTGGCAGTGTCAGTGCATTTGACATTATACACATTTTGATAATGCATGCAGATATCGAGTCGATACTTGGTAAGAATGTGCGTGATATGATTTCGTTTTAGCTATTATTGGATGATTTTGTGGAGTAATGTCCCTTAACTAACCTCATGTCATAATTATGAGCTTAGCATGGTACATGTGTGTTTTTGGTTTAAATGTATATCATATCATTATTCTGACTGTAACATAACTAACAGTTGCTCTCTTCCATATGAATTTTTTCCAAAGAACATTTTCTTCAGTTCTTAATAATCTGAGACTTAGAATGCATGGAAAACTAATTTGCCAATATTCATAATATTAATTTAGATATATTGTTTTTGCCCATCCGCCCGCCCGTCCGTCCGTCGCACTTCATTTCCGATCAGTAGCTGGAGAACCATTTGACTAAGATCCTTCGAACATAATAGGGTGTTAGGGCTTAAAACAAGATGATCCCTATTGTTTTAGGGTCACTCCACCAAAGGTTACAGGGACCTGAACATGGAAAACCGTTTCCGATCAATAACTTTAGAACCACTTGCACAAGCATGTTGAAGCTCATAGGATAATTGGACTTACAGAGTAGATTATTCCTATTTATTTTGGGTTTATTCCATCAAAGGTCGAGGTAACAGAGTCCTGAACATAGAAAACTATTTAAGGTCAATAATTGTAGAATTTATTGACCTAGAATCTACAACGTTAACAGGGATAGGGCTTACGGAGTAGATGACCTCTTTGGAAAACGATGTCTGATTAGTAACTTAAGAACCCCATGACCCAGAATGTTGAAACTTCATAGAATCTTTGGACATGCAGAGAAAATGACCCATATTTATTTTTGGTCACTCCATCAAGGTCAAGGTCATTGGGGCTTAAACATGAAACCTTTTTCCAAATAATAACTTGACAACCATTTTAACGTTGAAACTTCATAGAATGACTGGACATGCGGAGTAGAAGATTTCAGTCACTGAGGCAACCGTCAATATCTCTTTACTTTCGCTCCTATCCTTTATTGACTTCTTGTTTATTGCTACTTTTCTTTCGGAAAGACATAAGCTTTTTTTACACAAGGATCATGTAGTTTATTCTGGTGAGCGAGATGTCCGCAATGAAAGTAAATTCCATTTACCAAACTGCACTTTGCCAGATCGTGCTTATCATTCTTTCAATGCATTGTATCTGTTACGCTTGAGTCTATTTGTTTCAAACTCGGTTCCAACTAGCTAAAATTAAGCATGACCATTTTTATTCGAAGATGCTCTTGACAAGGTAAACAGAATGATATGTCAGTGTTGTTAATCAGAAATTTCATAAAATGTCACTATGATGGGCGTTAAATGTTCTAAAAAATTCTTTTGATCTTAGAGTAGCACCATACGAGCACCATACGAGCATAGATGGACGATTTGGTTGACGGAAAACGATTCAGTTTACTAACGACTTACGCAGTCTTTTTGCTATGAAAATTCCAAACTAGTTAATGAAATAAAAAAGGGGCTTTTTCCGTGAAATATTTCACAAAATGCGATAGAAGCATATATTTGCATCGCGTGCATCACTGAAGTAGCCTAAACGTCATCCGACGTAACAAAAGTTTCAACGTTACAAAATCTTAACGTAACGTTAATGTAATTGCTGTTTGTGAACAAAAATCACGGTAAGACCCTTATTTTCTATTTCATAAATTTTTTCATATCCATATTATTCATATTCAGTTTAACGCCCACATTTAGATAGCCAGAATTGGCTAGTTTTCAGGCGGCGAGGATGCCTGGGTTTCAATCTAGTAACACTGGGTTGCTTACCAGAACTCCTCTAGTTGAGTGGGAAACATATGTTTCATAATTTCCAGCTTCCCCGCGCGGGAATCGAACCCGGGCCGCTGGATTAGGGGTCAAGGACCTTAACCACTCGGCAACTCCAACCAAATACTTAAGCAAAATCACTGTAAGTGACAAGTGGTTTGAATCATTTTCTGTAGGCCAAATCTCTTACCAAAGTTTGTATGGTGAGGCTTTTGCTTTATTTCTAAAGGATGATCTCAATTGATATCAAGAAAACATGACCAGAATCATTTCAGATGACTAATAAAAAATGATAATACACTGTTTGTAAACAAAACCAAATTATCCTCCAGCCTAAATATCGGTTCTCTCTATTTCTAAAGTAACCGTGAAACGACTTAGGTATATCTTCTATTATTGTAATACTTCTCTTTATGTACAACAATGATAATTCAAATGAAAACCCTTTTGAATTTCATTTTTCTATAGGTGTACGTTTATTTCTTAGCGGGGCCTCTAAGATATACTGCTGTTGTATCAGCTGTAGACGCAGCAGCAGCAGCAGAAACAACAACAACAACAACAAATATAAGCAATAGAAATACGACAGTGACCTGAATTGATAAAGAGTATGTTAGTACTAGGTTAGGTGGGGGTCAATATTTTATACATAAAATCGGGGGGGGGGGGGGGGGGGGGGGGGTGTCAGTATTTTATAGATAGGAGTCATTATTCTATATAAAATAATGACCGGGGGGTCATTATTCTATGGGAGTCAGTTAACAACGTTACACCGGCCGGCGATTTGTGTATTCAGTATCTATTTTAGATTTTTATAAAGAAAAAGATTAAATGACAAAGTTATCAAGACAAACTTCGTCATAAAAATATCAAGTAACTGATATCCGCTATTTAATTCGGGACTATAAATACCAGTGTTTCTTCCACTATGTCAGGTGGTTTATCCCGGGAGTCGGGAATCTTGTCGGCCGTATTCTGTTCATGAGAATGTTCAAAGCGGCATCATCTAAGATATGTCCTTTTGTTTTGTTTTTCAAAATTTGCAGGTAGGCAAGTTATATTTAAGTATTTAAAAAACAAATAAAAACAATTCATAACGTAAATAATGGCGACCTAGATACGCACGAGGGGAAATTAAGCTGGACATGAGAAAGGGTAAGAGATTCTACCTTTTTCTGCTTTACGGGTAACATTAATCTTAAAATCGACCCAAATTTAGTGAAGCTCTTAAAAACATTTTGATCTACTAACGATTAATTAATACTCAAACAACAAAAATATGTTTAAATTACTCTGTAACACTGGAAGTTAAACATGCCAATTGTTCCCCGTATCATCTTTTATTAATAACAATTATTTGAATTCATAAAAGAACAGTGAGACTTTTTTAGCAATACAGTGTGAACTCGGCCCGAATTTTATTTTCTAATACATTTAAACGTCGATAATTTTGAGTTGTCCCCTAAAAAAGTATTACAGGGCGCCGCCATATTGTTTATATACAAGAAGGGACGCGACGTCATTTAGCATTACGGTCTATGGAGAAAAATACAAAAATGAACATATCAACTTCAAAAACAAATTATTTTGAAAAATGAAAAAAGTGCCTAGAGATATGGATCTGTGCTATATAAAAACATACTTTAGGGCATCATAACGCATATCATAATTTTAAAAATGATGTTAACCAGATTGGTGGGACAGACTTTAGTATGTTAGGGAATTAGGTTATTAGGATTTGGTATCGAAGGATTAGTCACATGATAGTAAATGATATTGGAGACAGATCACTGAAATTATGGTGCATATACGAACACATTTATGCGATATATTTATCTCTATAACAACTGTTTACCTGAAATCTAAAAGCTTGAGTATAGTATAATTATAAACACAAAAATGAAACACATATTTAAGTACAATAACATTCTATATAAATATTTCAGAACGTTTGTGATACTTGCATTTTTATTTTTTTTCCATTTAAAAAAATCTTACACAGAGCGGCCGAAATAGAAAAAATGATACAAGATGCACTACTACGAGTTGGTGAAAAATCATATAGTATTTTCAACAACAATTGTCACCATTTGTGCGAAGGAATAACAGGAAATGGAACGGTATGTCATTATATCATTGTATATCTTTTAGACGTATATTATGCGGATACTATGTATATATTATTCAAATTTCTATAATTATGTCCCTAGCTTTCTCAAAACACAGGTAATAATTAGAGCGAATATATAACAAAAATTATTCTATTTTCTGAAAAATGAATAGATTTTAGACGGTAGCCAGACTATATTATCAGGTGCACTAAATGCAAGTATGTATTACTAGTTAAGAATAACGGTCATTGACACAGATATTTATGATTCAACTTGAGCAACTGATGAAACAAAAACATTTTTATTCATAGTTTCCATATAAAATCTCTGTATATTTAAGTAAGAAACGCATTATTCTGCTTGTAATTCCAACAGCATTTTTTTCTATCCGTAAAGGTAGCCAAACTCAAAATGAATCAGCTAGGCTTGGTTTTTTTGCTATTTTTCATCAGACTATCAAGAGTGACATGTTCCTATATCGCAAAAAATATTAAAAGAGGAAATCGTAGTGTCCGATCGTTGAAGGTTGAACACAAGAATTGCGACGTGGTCTTAAAGGCCATGTCATTATTTTTTGTATTGTCGAAAACAACACTAAGTACCAAGAACCAGAATGTTACGAACAAATAGGCAGGCTGCGATACATTTAACCCTGTATAAGATGCAATACATACATGTATAAAGTCGATTTTTTTTCAGGAAACTTTAGGTACTTAGTATTGTATTCCTTCATTGTCAGGTTCCATCAGACATCCGCGCAATGCCGCGCGTACATATAAATGCGAGTGACTTGAACGTACTTTGCGAGACACCCCTATTGCTAAGCAGCCAATCTTCGCCGGGCTACAATATTCAAGAGTTAGCTAGCACACGTACTAGTATTTCAACTCAAGAAACTTGCGAGAGGATATTTTTACCTTTTCAACAACTGTATGGCAAAATGATGAGCTGGGCAGAAGTAAATACCTGCGTGGAATTTGAAGAGACATCCTTAGTAAGATTTTACAATCGACGTTTATTTCTTTCTAGCCCACTTGAGTGCAAAGTACTAGTGGCAGGTTACTGAAATCACTCTACACCGTCCGCCTATTGTCCGTCTTTCATCAGTACTTATTTTTCCTGTCTCTACTGGAGTTTATGTATCCGGCATCGATGTTCTTTTGAAGGTGTTCAAACTGTTTCCCTTGATTACACTTAGGGGCCGCCAAATTGAAAGAAAAAAGCAAATCATCATAGGATATGTCCTCGTTCCTTCAGAACGCTCTACCAAGGATGTTTAAGTCATGCAGAATTGTCAAAAACATGGCTGCTAACGGCTATGGATTTATTCCTGTCTAAAGTATTATAGAATGGAAAATTTCAAAATTTTCTGGCCTTCTACCAGTTTTGTTCAATTAATTCAAATTCGTCAAAAATTTGACGCCGAGGGGTGTAGGCACGTCGCCATATGTATACAGTGAAAACTAGAAAATAAATTGTCAGAAACTGCAAGGCGAACTTTGTGATAATTTTAAACAATTGTACAATCGATGACCTCCTATCAACTTCATTCAAATTATTCCTATTCGTCAAAAACGTGGCCACCAGCGGGCGTTGGCATTTTCCATATAAGTATTTGTTGGTCACTTAAAAATCTACTATTTAAAATTAGTAGCCCAACTTTGTAATAATTTTACAAAAATGTTACTTGGATTCCTCGGGTGGCCTTCTTGAAATTCACTGTATCATCCTAAATGGGTAGAGTAGACATTAAGAAAACCTGTCAGAAACGTTTGGTCCAATAATTAATAATTCAACAGACATGTTTTTTTGGTGACCCTCAACTTAGAATGTTCAAATACAGAAAAAAGCGTGTTGTCTTATTTGGTTATAATACTTTTTCTGAGTCTCTACAAATGTAGGGATATAAACTAAACAGCACAAGTGTGTTTTCTACGAGTATACGTTAAGGACCGAAGCATAATACATAATCGTCTAGTATTCGGTAAATGTTAATTGTGATATTACATATAGTCTTTTTATCGTATCTGTGAATAAACAAACTGTAGATCATAGAAATGAAATAATTTGTATTTATGTGCCGAAAATGCCGACGTTACTCTGACGTCATCAGCGATTCTCCTGTTTATTTCCGGTTTTTGATAATTTATATTCATTTTGTCTGTTTGCTATAACCGATGGGTTTTCCTTTGAATTTCGTACTTTGGGACAGGAAAATGTGTTCCTTATAACCGAGTGTTCCTTATAACCGAGTTCCCTATAACCGAGGATTTTTATATTGATTAAAGAAGGGAGTAGATCGGAGAATTCAAAACTGATCCTTATAACCGAGTGATCCTTATATTCGAGTTCCTTATAGGTGAGGTTTACTGTATGTGTAAATTAATCAAGACAGTTGTTCAATGTGAATTTCGTTTTAAACATGCTATTAAGTAAAACATTTGATCAAATATGTAAGCGCTATTTCTAGATGTATACATGGCGCTAAATATCAGGTCGACGTGACGTCAATATTATATCGTTGTGATAATTAAAGCATTGTTAGTCTAATTAGAATGAAATATATGAGCTGATTAAACAACATTTTCTCACAAAATAATTAATTACGTGTAAATTCATTATCATTTATTTTTCCACAGTGCACAGGGAGGTTAATTTTGAATATAATGTTATTTTGTTCATAAATAACACGCGGTTGTGTGATATTCGTTTTTATTATTCCACAAGAAAAAAATGTAAAATAGCCATAGACCAACAGAGCCTATTTTTGAAAAGTACATTTCAAACCATATAAAGGTATGATATTTTTTTAATATCATCATGTCAGATGATATTCATTTGAGTGACACTCTGCAGGGGAATTTTCATTTGAATAACATCAGGTCTAGTGAAATTCATTTTAATAAAAGGCGTTCCAATTATTTGATCATTGGACAGATTTGACAATACTATACAATACAGAGTTTAATTAAAGCCGGCCCTTAAGTAAACAGAGGAAAGAAAGTGAAACATGACAGTACGATGGTGACACTAGGATGGTTGAGCGCGACAGTACGATAGTGACACTAAGATGGTGAAGCGCTACAGTGCGATGGCGAAACGCGATAGTACGATGGTGAAACGTGCCAGTACGACGGTGACACTACGATGCTGAAGCGCGACAGTACGATGATGACACTACGATGGTGAAGCGCGACAGTGCGATGGCGAAGCGCAACAGTACGGTAATGAAACTACGATGGTGAAGCGCGACAGTGCGATGGCGATCGCGTAGAGGGACACTACGATGGTGAAGCTCGACAGTACGATGGCGAACCGAGACAGTACGATGGTGACACTACCATGGTGAAGCGCGACAGTGCGATGGCGATAGCGAAAGCGACACTACGATGGTGAAGCTCGACAGTACAATGGCGAAACGCGACAGTACGACTGACTGTCACCATCGTACTTTTGCGCTTCGCCATCGTAATGTCGTGTTATCACCATCGTACTATGGCGCTTCGTCATCGTACTGTTGCGTTTCGCCATCGTACCGTAGTACCTTCGCGCTTTGCGTTCACAGGGAGTAAGCGCTGGCCCTAACGGAACACTATAGAAATCGAAAACTGCATATTAGACAACTTGTCCATTGATTTTCTACTTGTTGGGCTTATTAATTTGATATACTAAATGCTTTGACTGAGTTACCAATTACACTGTAATTCAGTGAATTCAATACAATGCATTTGGCTTTTCAGATCAATCTGATGAACAATACTGGACTACAAAAGTGGCAAGGAAATGGCACGTGTCCTCAGACGAATTTCTTTTGGAGTGGTGCAAAGACATTGTTGACACAAGACTATTCGGGTCTATACATAGACACAGTAAGTAAATCATGTATACCAACAGAGTGCATTTTCGTGGTTTTACATAAAACTGTTTAGCTAAACCGAAAACTATCCTTTGCGTAAGCAACGATTACAAACCGTACAGTACCGTTGCAGAAAGGCATACTTACTTTCCTTTGCAATGCCTTACCCTTGCATGATCGTAAGAGGCGACTAAAAGGGTCTTAACACTTGGTTTTGCAGTAACTCTGTGATTCCAGCAGGTATGCAAATTTTGATTCCATACCTCATGTTTTTATTTCGATGTAAATGAGATGTGGAACCAAAATTTGTAGTCCTGTTTGGCGCCATATAACCTATACTGTGTTGGTGCGCCTTAAATCCCAAATAAATAAATTGAAAAATATCAGCTCGCTTTGATCAGTTTAAGTGTATTAACTTTAGATTTGGTCAGATTATTAATGAACTGCAGGCGTGAAATTTAATGAATTTAATACGCTGCATCTGCCTTGTTCAGACCGATTCGGTGAATTCTGTTTGGATAATATTGGAAGAAAATCGCATGTGAGTATATAGTTTGAAAGAGTATTCATTCGCACAAATAGACACAGTAAGGAGATAGTGTACATCGACTGAGTGCACTTTACTTTATAATGATTTCACATAAAACTGTTAGGCTATACTGAACACAATTGCAGATAACAAATTTAGTCTTCATTTGTTCAACAATTACTTCAATATGTTATATAATTGTATTTTGCAATAACTACATGTATAAATACATTTGCAACGTCAAAATTAAGAACAAATCCTATCGATTTTTTAGCAATCCTCAAGTACCGTGTCTATTCTATAAAAACGAAACACTTTTTCTAGTTGAAAACTGATATCGTAATGAAATTTTACCAAAACGGAAACATTTCTATATACAATTTCATATGAAAAAAAGTAAAAAGGTAAACCAACATATATATTATGCATATCTTTAGACTTTAATGAAGTACTTCAAAATGAGAACGATACATTGCATAATACAGGTCTATTTACCAAAACTGAATGTTTTGACAAACATAATGGCGGTCAACATGAAGATCTTTCTATATATATGTTCATTTAATTTGTTTTTGGTGCGCATCAAAGACAAAAGACTTGAATAAATTTGGTAGAGGGTCTCCAAACGAACATATACATGTATGTCAAAATATTTTAAACTTGGGCCAGCAGATTTAGAGAAGATGTATAAATACTTCCATAAAGCCATATAGGGAAAACTAGCTTCGCATACTGGCAATCATGCTTTTAACAAGAATGAATAATTTGATGGAATTTGGTAGAACTTTACCTAAGGATCATTACTGCCAATGTATTTTGAAGTTTTCCATGTAGCCATATAAGGAAAACCGGCCAGCTCCCTGGCAATCATGTTTTCAAACGAAACAAAATGATTTGAAGAAATTTGTTTGAGGACCCCTGAACCCCTCACTTACAGAGCGAGTGCTCTAACGACTGAGCTAACCAGCTGCCTAACACATCTTTTGTCCTAACGTTACCATGTCTGTACCGTCACATACACCCCCAAAAATTGGAAACTCGTCCTCGAGTTCCGGAGGTACATAATATTGAAGCGTCATAAGTTATATAAATTTGTCGTATTCATTTTGTGTCTGTAGTTATAACTATTAGGTAAGGATTTCAATAAATTAGCAGAGTTTACTGGTTCCATTTCAAACTGTGATTTCACGATTGTAGTAGTTCATAGTGATAGGGTATATTTCAAGCAGATATATATGTTTACCTTTGAACCTGCTTGTAAGTAAGTAGCTGTCGCCTTTATGATATCTTGCCAATTTTGTTCTTGTAAACAGTTTTGGTTTACTAATACAGCTGTTTTCAATATCAGTGCGGTTAACAGAATGTAGCTCTGTAGTGGTAGCTTAACTCTGAAATGTTTACAGTTATAGAAAAATGCTGTAAACATATTGCAATTTCTAAATTAGCACATTTGCGTGTACAATTTTATAATTTCAACGTGAATTTTGCTTGAATTTTAGTGTCACTGTGAAATGTTTATTTTCACATAATAAACTGTTCACAGTTATATTATGTAGATTTCCGTGAGTTTTGATTGTGTAAGTTTTCGTGACATTTTTGCAAAGATCTGGAAGTGCGACAGTCAAGGAAGTACAACAATTTTGAAGGTATAGAAGGGTAGAGTGAAGTAAATATATTTCATAGCTTATATTTGTTGTTTTTTTCTTGTATGTTTCCCCACAAAAGAAAATATTAAATATTGCATATAAAACGTTTACTTACTAATAGTATGTATTTATCTTGAACACAACTCTGATCATTTTGTCACATTACTTATTTCAGGGGAGGACCATCATTAATGTTGGAATCTTCATCATATGTGTGTTTATTTTAATGAGTTATATGTACAATTTATTGCTTGTTCTAGATTTATATTTGCAATAAAATATAATTAAATCAAAGTGTAATAAATAAACGGTGTTTTAACTGGTGTTTATGTTTTCTATACTGTGTTTGATAAGATATATCAGACAAAAGATTCATTTAAAATATATCGTTGAGGTATATTTGAATGAAATCTTTTATAATAAATAGCTGTTTTTGTCAGTTTTGAGACTTGGAATCCAATCTTTATTCAGTGGACCACATAGAATTGAGTGAGATTTACTGTTGAGCACAGACATTTGAAACGTTCATATATCAGCAGTTGCTATAAAATCTATAGTGGAGTGGTAAAGACACTGAAGAAATAGAGTGAAAATAATCATTTGTGCTATTAATGACATTATATATGGTGTGGTGTTGTTCCATTTGTGAGAAATTGAGTGATTTGTATGATGGAGTGTTGGAGACCCCAAAGTCATAGTTAAAAACCTGAATTTTAGGTAACATTTTTCAAATTTTGTTGAAAAAGTGGGAATCCTGAATTTCAAGTGACATAGTTTATGGGTGAGTGATATTGTATGGTGGAGTGTTGGAGCCATAATTGGAAACCTGAATTTTATGTAACAATTAAAAAATTTTCTTACCCTTGTGTATCTGTGCATATACTGTGAAGTCTTATTAGTGCCTCTTGTAAATATTCAAATTTTATGTGACAAAAGTTTTGAGTTTGAATTTACTTAAAGTGCCATATCTGCTGTTGAGAATTGACAGTTGTATACATACCCTGTCAGCATAGCCTGTATGGTGTGATTTATTTTGATTATTTAAACATATTTTGGAAATTCTTCCTGAATTTATAGGTTCTAGATAAACAAATCATGCAGAGAGTTATTAGAAGTACTGGATTTAATTTTATATCTTATTCTTAACTGAATGGTGTACAAAAGGGCCATTGTAAAGAAAACTGAATTTTAAGTAACTTTTATTATATTTTCAGTTGGAAAATTGTTTGATTGACTGTACAATTGAGAGTCATTATTAAATTGTTTCCACGATGGCAGATTGTACTTCATCTTCCGTTCTGAATTCAAATGCAGACCTACAATACTTTGTGTCACAGCTACATAAACCTTGTAGGTTCGAGGTTACAAAATTAGCCAGTACACCATAGACTACCCATTCTGTAACGTTTGAGGTGACACCTACACCCATTAAGGAATATAAAAGGCGGCTTGATCCCAAACCTCCTCATGTACCTAACAGGTTACAAAACCCTATTTCCTCTATTTAAAACCAAACCTTTCTGAAACCAGAATAGATTAAAATTCCGTTATCGTGTGGCATAAATCCTTTCACACTTCTTGGACAAGAAAAGGAATATCCTCCTCCTATTCCACCTCCTCCGCGTTTTATGTGTGATAATCAGTATTATTCAGACATACAACGTGTACCAGAGTTACCAAGTTTCCGTTGGGATGAGAAATCACTTTACCAAAATGGGGTATGGAAACATTATGTAAATCGTGCGCTCTTACATTTAGGTGAATTCGCAACTGTTGAAGACATTTTGAATGCCTTGAATGGAATATTTGGAAATATAAGATCCACAGACAACTTGAAAGAGCAATTTTACAGTGAGTGTCAGAAGAAAGGTGAACCAATTACAGAGTACAGTTTAAGACAGGAGCGGTTATTGAGTATAGTTCAGGTATTATAGTCGACTAGTCGAGATGAGATGTTGAGGTCAGGTCTGGAAGATGCAGAATTAAGGAACATGTCTAGATACAAATTTGAGAAGGATATCGATTTCAACAGGTTTAGGCGAGAGTAAAGGTCCATGGAGGAAGATATAAAATTCTCAGCTAATATTGATGGGTCACAACAGAAAGTTGATATACCTACTCAGCGAGCCAAAGTAGAGACACAGTATGTTACAACAAATGTAGAATGTACGGTTTTGAGCAGTTGCAACAACTGACTGACCAAATGTGTAAGATGCAGGGAGCCTGAAGACAGAACTGAAAGAATACAAGGAAAGTAGTGGTGGTAGACAGTGGTCATGGAGAGAAAATTCCAAGATGGAATAACAGGAGAGACAGATATAAAGAAAAAAATAAAAAGAAAAGATGAAGAAAAGGAGAAGAAACCTGATAAGGAGGATTTAAACTCCATCGCAGAGCAGATAGGAGTCAAGACGTTCTAAGTAGCCCTAGACGAGTACCCCTTGTTGGACATGGTAAAGAAGCATCAGGTAATTTTCTAAATGGTACTCATATGATAGGAATGGTGGATACTGGGCTACGATTACCATTTTGCCAGAGAGTGCTTTTCTTTCACTGAATTCTAGACCAGATATCAACAGTTTGTCTGACTTTCGTTTAGACATAAGAGGTGCCAACGATTCGTCTATTTATTTTGGATTGCAGTCCTTAATGTTTCTTTACCATCTTTTGATTCTTGTGCACCAGTCTATTTTCATAGTACCAAATATTAAGTGCTCTAGTAACACCCCTTTGATAGTTGGTACTAACGTTATCAATTGCTTTAAGTTTTTGGGTCTTACTAGTAGTGTTAGTAAAATACCAACAAATTTTCAACACGCTTTCACCTCCTTGTCGATAGGAAGAGCTCGTGCCACTGCTCCAATTACTACAGGAGTTACAGAAGCGGATGGAAGTTCTATTTTAAACATATGCCCTAGGGCTGTGAAAGTCAAACCAGAGAGTTCTTTCTCACGTATACCAGTAAAAATATGCAATATTTCTGCCAAAACCATGAATGTTTCTCCTCGTCAGACATTTTGTCAGCTCGATAACGTGTATGTTGTTCGAATCATAGAGATCCTGTTGAAGAACTGCTGACAAAGCCCACAATCATGACAGGTCTTTACAGGATCTTGGTATTTCAATACTGTCGGAACACTTGATTGATTCCGAACAGACTGGAGCAAGGAACTTCTTGGATCAGTGCAAGCATTTTTTTTGAGTCGGCTAAACGCTGAAAGCGTTTGGCGAGTCCTTGATATTGTCCGGTTTCTCATTCTCATTAAACGGCCTCACAACTCAGTGAATTTATGTAGTTCCATTAGATTGTCTCTAATTTCAAAGAGTTCATTGATTGGATGAAGTTCAGTTATGTCAATCCCATCTAAAATGACCAATATACGATGTACTCTGTCAAACCTATGAAGTGTAATTGTACAATACTCCAATAAAGCCACGTATTTTCTTCCGCGGTAACTCATTAAGCATAAACACGAATAACGATTCTGCTGGATTTGGTAATACATTTGCGCATATGTTTATGGTGACTAATTTTTTGCCTTTTTGTCATATAATAGCAAATATAATTTTCATATATCAAATCAAAACTGCATATTGACTTATTAGTCAAATTATCCATTTGTTACCCTGCCCGTTTCAAAGAATAATCTTTAAAATCATTATGTGCATTTCATAAATTTCGCAGACTTACCAAGCTCGCGTAACGTCCAGCGAAAGACAAAATATAGTTCTAGAACATATTGCTAGTATTTTATTGAGTCGTGTACCTCTGAAAGCATTGGAGTGTCTCTTATCAAAAAGTTTACTACATAGGTGAAATCAAATTATGACAGCTTTATTTTAAATGACCCGAATAAGATATGTGGTGTACGTTAATTCTTCCGCGTGACTTCGCGGATGAATCCTTATTAAATTCTGGGCACTTGTCGGCGAACGCACGTGACCTGTTTATAACAACGCATTGTCCGTAGTTTCTCTACGACTTTGCGTTTGAAAATACGGACTCCGGTTTACCAAAAAAATACTACGAAGATCGGCCAGATCAAAATGATGCAAAATCGCGATTGGCGAAAATGAAAACGTCTACATATAACTTCGTTCTAAATCATAACCTTTCTAGAATTTTGACTGGTGCGGATAATTTGCTTACATTCAGGTCGCTAAAAACATGATACTAGAGAGTTTGAGATTTCAACCTTCGCCTTACCCTTCAACGTCTCTCATATATATTTTGGGTAAAACGTCACCGATATGCGTGTATTTTATTTATATCACACGTTGCTACCAAAGTTTTCCATGTTATATCAAGTAAGCCTAAGACTTCTCTTTATTACCCTGTGAAATAAATAGTTTTGTTTCAGGATTTCTGCTTATTAAGTTATTCGATTATCCATATGTATAATTAGACTAAATTTGATGCGGAACACTATCAATAAGTATAAGAATAATGAAGTTTTGTATTGCTAATAATTTTAACTAAATACATTGAATTGAACTTGAAAGTATGAAGTTATCAACTGATTTTGAGAAGCATTGAGATTTTGTTCAAACTTTAACTTCTACGGCATATTTGTGTCCCCAGGCGGTATCGATTATACTAGATTGACCTTTTTGTCGTATGAAGTGAAGTTTTGAACGTCCGAAGATGTGATATCACGAAAGTCAAAACTTCAGTCTTTTTTTAACTACTCTGTCCACATACTCGGCATCAAAGACTGAAATCTGGATGGAGGTACACGGCATGACAGTCATTTTACTTGAAAAATAAATAATAACGCGCGATTATCGTTTGGTGGAACATTTATTTTCACTACCAGATAAAAACAATCCGTTTCTGTCTGACACTTTATACGACAGTTGCGTTTTAAGAATAAACATGAAATGGTACTAGTAAGACGGAAAATTCTTTTGAGGTATCAGACAATTTCAAATCTATAATATCATGATGCGAGAAGTTTCCTGTGTCAGACGTATGGGATAACTCCATTCTTTACATGCACGGACCCAGAGCCTTGCAGAGGGCCATTGTGGGTTAATCCCCCATTTGATTCTTACATTTTACAAAGAAAATCGGTCTTGAAACTCGATGTGACCCCCCCCCCCCCACCCCCTGAAATCGGTGACCCCCTGTTTAAAGTTGGTGTCCCCCTAACCGAAATTCCTCGATCTGCACATGCTTTACTTATAAAAATAGTATATTCAAACAAATACATGTATATGCCCACATCGTATTTTGTGCGACAGTTTCCTAACATTTCTTGATTGTTTCGCTAGACACATGGTGACTTAGCAAGATGATATTGTGCTGTCAGGGAGTTTGGCATTATACAGAGTCATTTAAAGCGTCATGATGCCAACACGTATAATATCACGAAACTATCTTACTTTTGTTTTAATTCGCTTGTTAAATGTATCCATAACATATGTATATTAGCTTATGTTATCAACATAGGTTAGATTTTCATCAGGGACATTGTTTATGAGTGTTTACAAGTAAAACGCGTCTTTTATGTAATTTTAAACTTTTGTGTTTGCTTTATCGCATATATTTAACTTAATTTCAAAGTATTTCGACAAATGCATTTGTAATAGTTGGTGTTGCATGTTTTTGTTTGAAAAATATTAATTGTATACTGTCATCATTTTACATACAATCTAAATGTTTGGAGCAACACCAACGAGGTTTTACATCGTTCACATTGTTTCGCTTTTTTTACCGTAATCGCACTAATATCCATGTGATAATTATATTAATAGAAATGTTTTTATTTAGTTTTCATATTTAAAACCTCTTGTAAAATCCCCGCCCTTTTGGACAATTTATATCAAAATGCACGAAAAAAAAAACCGATCATAATTACGGATAAATTGAATAGGCGGATTAAATAAAGTAAGGTCCATTCTAAAGATTGAAATCTCAAGGAATTTTTATCGAACTTCAACTTCATACGTTAACTTCGCAAGAGACGTTGAAGGGGAAGGCGAAGGTTGAAATCTCAAACTCTCTACTAACACCCATTCTGCGTTTCATGACACACTGGTTGAATTTTGCAGTCAGTAAGCGGATAAATTGTAGGGAGAAGAAGCTTTTACTGTTTTGTTTAATTACTAATGATTAAACGATTTTATTTCTTATTTTTCGAGAAATAAACAAATCGGCGAAATATTAAATTGTATTTTCTTGTAGTTTTTGAAATCGAAAGTAGATCATCTATTTTAAACTGCTTTGACGAAACGAAACATTTTTTTTTATGAAATGATTTAAATAAGAGGTAATTTCACCGTAACCTTCAATGTCATATACTTCCAGTTGCTGCTAAACTGTCTTCGTATCATCACAATTTGTAAAACATATTGTTGAAACTGGAGATTTGGGCGGTATTTAGAAAAGTGTAATTGTACCCGGATATAATATTTTGGAGAAATATAGAGCTGTTTTATGAAATTTTAACATTCCAGTTACAGACATTATAGATATCATTGTAACAGAAATGATTCTAGAATTTATTTTTATAACACATACACAGTAGCTATATCAGGCTTATATTCTAGAGTCCCGAGGCATGACCTGAAAGTAAAAATATGAAGTGACAATCATTCATGCTTTGGATATTGTAATACTTAAAAGAATCTAGGTAATATTTAGAAATTGAAACATATAATTTTCAGTTAGAAAACGCACCAAAGGGTCTACATATTCAAAATTTTATTGTGATGATACCCTAAACCCTATTTGCAGGAGGGGGCATCCTTCCACTCCCCCCTCCCATATTGCCACTTTACAGTTTGATACATTTGCCCTTGTATCAGCTGCCACAATGCCCATTTCAAATTCTGACTGCAATTCAAAGCAAGCAGAAACAGCCCTTCCCACACCCACCCTGCTACCGACCATGTAAAAATGGCTCAAACATTTTTCAGCCCTGTCGGAGCCTGTCTGTCTACATGAATCAAAATGGATAACTGAAAGTGTAGTGCACAGACTTGGGGACTACTGATATGGTTTTGAAGAGGTTAACAGGTCTGAAATAGAATAAATGATGGTTTTAACTAAAATAGAACTTCATTTATTACTATCGGTTATCTTTTCCGAAATGGGTAGCTAGTCCAAATAACTTCCCTTAGTTTCGAATGCGCAATTTTCCTGTCAGTGTATAAGAAAAACTTTTTCTCTGACACTGTGCCAATTTCATTTGAAATGTACAAGAAACCCAAATGCATGAAAAAAAATACAAGGGTTTAGCTTGATATTAACAGTTTCTAAGGTTTTATGGCATTTTCAGTACCATAAGAAAAAGCGTCAGATTTTGTCAAAAAATAGCTGTCGCGACATAATTTTGAAGCAGTTACCCTAACTGCAGCATTGTTTTGCCCTGTTTTGACATTTTTTACTCTGATCTGCATACAAAATACACATTTAAACTGTTAAATATGTTCACTTTTACCTCTGATGGCCATAAATTAGCAGTCAACGGGCTATAAATATGCAGCTTTTGAAAAAAATACACTCAAAACAGTGAAAATGTGATATTTTTGGGTTTTGTCCTCATTTCAACAAAATTACAATAAATTTGTCATTTTCTATCAAATTCTAATCAAAGTAGCCCATTTCCACCTTCATCTGGCCAGATTTCAATTTTTACCAACGTCATCTTATAGGTTATAATACACTAAATAGTTGTTGTTCTTTATTCTATATAAATCTATTTCCAATCTATTTTATCTATTTCCAATGGCCACAGCACACACCAGAACCCATTTTAAATGTCTGTAACCTACATTTTCTTGAAGAATATTGTCAGTGCTAAATAAAAGTCAAAAGAAAAGTTGGAGTCATGTTTGATGCAAGAAAAATAATTTCAGTCAAACACACAAACTGTAAAACCAGCTAAAATGAAACCCCAAATTATACTAGCGGTGTATGATCTAAGTTTCCATGAAAAAATTGGTTATGATGTTATTATGTCTCCCACCACACAGTGGTGTGGGAGACATATTAATTTACTCCAGTCTGTGTATCTGCCTGTGTGTCTGTGTGTGTGTGTCTGTCTGTAACAAAGCTTGTCCGCACTCTAAGTCTAACATTTCTCATCCGATTTTCACCAAACTCAAACAAAATGTGTTTGACCATAAGACCTCGGCCAAGTTCGATAACTAGCCAAATCGGTCTAGCCATTTTGGAGTTATGGCCCTTGAATTACAAAAATAAGCCTTTTTAATGTTGTCCGCACTCCAAGTCAAACATTTCTCATCCGATCTTTACCAAAGTTAAACAAAATGTGTTTGACTATGAGACATTGGCCAAGTTCGATAACTAGCCAAATCGGTTTAGGCATTTTGGAGTTATGGCCCTTGAATTACCAAAAATCGGCCTTTTTACACTTTTCCGCTCTCTAAGTCGAACATTTCTCATCCGATTTTCACAAAACTTGAACAAAATGTATTTGACAATAAGACCTCAGCCAAGTTCAATAACTAGCCAAATCCGCTAAGGCACTTTTGAGTTATGGCCCTTGAATTACTGATTTGATCCACTTGTCCAGACCATCTAATTGGATCCACTCGTCTAAACCATCTTGAGAAACTAGACATTTTTTCATAGGGGCGCTTTTCTCAAAAGCATCTCTAGTTTCATTATGAAAATGCTACCTACATGTCAAGCATAGATCTGTCATGTGATTTTAGCAAAAAAAAAAATGCAAAGAAAATATGGAAAATAGCTCTACAGAGCAAACAAATCTGAGGACTATTTGTATCCGCCATTATGCGACTACCATTTTTTGCGCCAGTTTTCTATTTAGTGTCTGTATGCCTAAACATTCATGACACTATATACTGACACTCAGCAACATTTACATATCTTTAAATGCAAAAGTAAGTATACTTTAAATTCACATCACTTATGATATCATTGAACAATACCTAATGTATGGCACTGTTATCACCAGGCCCTTTATCTGTAAAATTTCTGACCAGTTCTGTCGTCCATCCATTACAAATTGTATGCGGCAATCCGCGCTATAACATTTCAATATATAAATTGTCATATTCAAATTTTATCATGTGCGAATATATATCAGCCGATAATTACCCGTTTTGATAATGCCGGAGGCAAATGTTTACTCGAAAAATATATAAAGTCATCTTAGTGTCAGCTGTCAAATTGTAGTTTGTACTTTCAACATTTTTATTTTTGCGAACCACTCTTCAAATTTAGAGAAATATATCGGATTTAAATAATTGCAGAATGTTAATCAAAATTTTACTAGGCATCGATTGAATGTTCATTTCATTGATATTTTAAATATTGTAACAAAATCTCTGTTCAGTTGGGAAAAAAACTAAAAACAAACTGAAACTGGTAGAACTTTTTGAACATTTAATATTGTCTGTTCCATCTTCAGTAAGCAGGCAGATGGCTATTTCAATCAAAATATTTGCAAATCTTTAAAGATTAAAACCTGTGACTCTTGACGAAAATCGGCAAACGGGAATATATAAAAAGTATTTCAGATAGCACATGTATACTCAATACTCTTTGTCGTATTGTATACAACTAATCAACTAAGGTATATCTAGAAATAAAATATCTTTCAAAATACACTTAAACCACTTACTTAGCAGCGCTTTTAAATTCACTGAATATAATGCTTGTTCTTTCCACTTTTCTGATATGCTTGTTATGGTCCCTAAAATTGGGGAATCATAGTTATAGCCACCTTATCCATCACACTTTCTGTCCAAAGGATATCGAAAATACCAAGTTGTAACTTTTAAATGAGATTCATTTCGGTTTTCTTTATTTCTAGATTTGATCCTTCTCAGATCCATCCTGGGTGGGTTTGTTAGAACTTTGATACTATTGATGGAAATTGTATGATTCTTAAAAATTATTAGAACTGAAGCCTCAGTTTACATACACCACTTTAATCGATTTCATTGATTTATTACCATACATAATCTGAGAAAAAGAAATATTAGAAATACTTTTAAGTTGCATGGAAGCCTATTATTTTAACCCACAAAGCTAGTTATTCATGTGCATTCTGTATTCATTATTCCTGTTGTTTGATATTATAACCTTGTCATTTAGACTATACTACCAGTATATCAATCATTCGCCGACTCTCAAGTGGTACTACCAATATGGGTTGCAGGAATTTTGTCGAGCATGAGATCAAGTCGACTGATCCTACTCCATTCAAGGATCCATATAGGAGGATTCCACCTGAGACGTATGAAGAGGTGCGCGAACGTCTGAAGGAGATGATTGATAATGGTGCGATACGAGAGTCCCACAGTGTATTTTTTTCAAACATCGTTCTTGTTCGCAAGAAGGACAATTCTCTCCATTACTGCATTGATTTTCGTCGTTTGTGTAGCCGCACTGTACATGATTCGTATTCACCTCATCGCATGATGAGACGATTGACAGTCTCGTTGGTTCAAAGAAGTTTAGTAAATTGGATCTTCCTTCAGGTTATTGGTAATTGAAAGAATCAGATAACCCAATGCCTGCATTTCTTGTGACCCACTTGGATTCTTTGTATGAAACAGAACGGCGTTTGGTCTTACCACCACCACTGCTACATTTACATTTCATATTAACATTTCGGTATATGTAGGATTTCGGAGAAAAGCATCATCTTACACTTAATTAGTCATTGCACCATCAAATAGGAAAGCATAGCGATTAACCGTAAAGGTGTCAATCACCAAACATGCACTGTTCGCATCGTATCCACTTTTGATAAACTTTTTAACACAAATACCTCATTAAAATAAGGATTATGTTTAATTTTCCGAATTTTATAAACTACACCTCCATGGTATTCCTGGTGTATAAGTCCAAGTTTTAAAAGTGTTTTTCAGTTAGTATTATATTTCTATAGCAGTTCGAACGATCTGTAGTAAAATGTACTGAATCTTCCCGTAGCTTATGATAACGGTAACCCTGCTGTAATAATTTTTTTGGTGATATGAAGATTTCTGTCATTAAAATCCTCTATCTTTGAACAAGCTCTTGCAAAACGAATAAGTTGTGAAATATAGACACCGTATCGAGCAACATCTCCTTCAAGGTGGGACAAGTTGACAATTTCAAAATTAAAGTCGTCTCTTTTATCATAATTTTCGTTTTAAGATTATTATTCACAGTTGTTAAATTTAAGTCCAAAAATGACGCTTCGAAATCTGAAATATTAGCCTTGTTATGTTGTAACCCTTTTGAAAATCTCATGTACCTGCAATGGCGCATGCTTTCAATTCCACCAAGCACGATACTACTAGATTCACTCCTAATTTCCCCATGTTTGGGAGATATCCCCGTTTAGCAATAGATGCCTTCCTCTGCATTGAGCCTGACAAGGATCCTCTAATAAGGAGAAATCAAGTTAAACCTCAGAAGACAAATAAGTTTCACCTACAAGACTGCAAGTAAGGAAGCCAGGAAACAAAGTCTACGCCATAAGAAGTGGTATGACCTCTGGGTAAGGGAAGTTAAGTTGGAGCCTAATGATCGGGTTCTGGTTAGGAATGTCGGAGTGCGTGGTAAGCAGAAGCTTGCAGATGAATGGGAAAACATTGTCTACATCGTTGTCAGCCTAACACTGATGTTCCCATTTATCGTGTCAAACGGGAACATGACTGAGGTTTTCCGATGCTCTTTCACATGAAACTTCTGTTGCCTTTTATGGGAGTTCCTATCAGGAAGCCCTGGTCTGCGTTAGAAGCTCAGGATCGTTTTGTTTCCCTCTCTAATAGTGGTCTTTTTGTAGCTGCAGATGATAAAGTAGTTGATGCGCCTGTATCTCTCTTGTATCTGAAATTGATAACTCTCATGCTTCTGTTGCAGATATCCCCAATCATAGTGAAAAACCCAGTGCTGCAACCGGTACAGAGAAGTATGTAATTCCAGCACGACGCATCTGATCAACTTTGAATACAATGGCACAACCCTTTTCCCAAGAAGAGGTACTCGTCCAAGCGTTCAGCCAGCTTGGATGTGAACTGACCAGTGGCTATGCGATAAAAGACTGTGAATAGTCTCAGATGCTTGTATTGTTTTATGTACAAGTTTACAAATTCTTATCAGAAACGGATGACCCAATTTAAAACTTAAGTTACTCAAATGTTTCCTTGATGTTATTCTACAAATAATTCTCAAATTATACTTTTTATCTGTCGTATCAAAATCTGCTTTGTTGATTTTAAATTTATTTCACAAAAGACACTATAAAATTGTACTAATTATTCTGACTTGTCAAAAAAGGTCGATAGAGCTAAAGATAGAAATATTTCCTGTTTGGCTAAAGATAGAAATATTTCTTGTTTGGCTGACCGCTTGGACGAGTACCTCTTCTTGGGAAAAGGGTTCAAATATCGTATCTTTGTTAAGTGGCGATTATCCTCTCCTTTAACTGAAATAATCATTGTTGTTGTGGGTGCGGCTGGCTTATCATATGTGGCTTATTGGAAACATTATACACGTACAAGCTTGATTGTACTTATCTAGTGCTCTTTTAATATTTACGTATCCAATGTAATAGGTAATGTGCACCACAAAAAAATATTTTTATATGTATACTTTGTCGCTTGGCAGGACTAACTGAGTGAAAATAAAAATGCTTTAAATATAAAGAATGAACTAAAATATTTTACTATTTCTATTGCAAAAATCCTTTTTAGAAACGACAACCATAATCCGTCATATCTTGGTCAGATAAAATTGTTCCAAAATGGAGCTTAGGCACTTGCTTTTTACCAGCAGTATTTCTATTTTAATAAACTAATATGCATGCTCATCAATGATAATGAGAATGTTACTGTGGACCATATGCTGTATTGTTCTACTTCTGGTATACTAGCTCTGAATATCAGAAAAAAGATATTTTGAGATTTCTAGAATTATTTGTAGGCGACTCTAGTATTTATTGTCTTTGTCAAAAAAAAGCGTTGGTGTATCAAACTTTAGAATATAGCTAAACTATACATACATAAAAACAAACTCGTCGGCACTAGAGATATAATGGGTGTCTTAAAGTCAGAAATCAACAACAACACAAAAACATTCATAGGGCATTCGTGAAACAAAATTGTATTCGGAATGTCACTACTGATTGGTGGGTCACTTCATCACATCAAATTTGTTCAAACTTAAAAACAGTTACGGCGATCATATGTAAAATGCTTTTCGAACTGCTTTACTATGTAATGCATGTATGGAATAAAGAATCAAAATCTAAAGGAAGCTGCCTTTCACATATCGCTTACCTTTTAGAGTTTGGCTTGAATTTCTTGTGGGCAGCTTCCTTGCATAAGTAACTAAACATTATTAATCAATAAAACTTTAGACTCGAATTAATTTATAGTTCTTAACTTATTTCTATATATATAACCGACCTATAATATACAGCTTTCCCCCCCAAATATTCACACAAATATTACTGTCGATGTCATCTACATTGTATATAGAAAGGGTGTTCATTTGTTTCATTTAATTAGGCATTTGCATATGCCTTTTTCAGATCAATGAAACAAGTATAGAAAAGATACAAACGAAAATCGAAAACTGCATATTCCAACGTATTACACAACTTGTCCATTAATTTTCCACTTGTTGAGCTTGTTAATTTGATATACTAAATGTTCTGCCTGCGTTACCAAGTATCCTGTAATTCAGTGTTCAATACGCTGCATTTGCCTTTTTCAGATCAATTTGATCAACAATACTGGACTACAAGAATGGCGGCAAGGAAATGACACGTGTTCTCTGACGAATTCCTATTGGGGTGGTGCAAAGACCAAATTTACACAATACTATTCGGGTGGATACATAGACACAGTAAGTAAATCATGTATACCAGCAGAGTGCATTTTCATGGTTTTACATAAAACTGCTTAGCTAAATCGAAAACTATCCGTTGCATAAGCAACATTTAAAACTGCACAGTACAGTTGCAGAAAGACACGCTTAGTATCCTTTGCAAAATATTAGCTCGCTTTGATCAGTTTCAGTCCATTAACTTTCGATTTGTTCAGCTTCTATATTTGCACCTATTAATCACCTGCATGAATTCAATGCGCTTCGTCTGTCTTTTTCATACCTATCTGACGAATAATGTTGGGAAAATATGGGAAGGAAATCACATGTGTTCTCTAGTAAGTTTCTCTGTGAGTATATTGTTCATTCACATACAAAGACACAGTAGGAAAATAGTGTACATCGGTTGAGTGCACATTACTCTATAATAATTTCACATAAAACTTTTAGGTTATACTGAACACAATTGCAGATGACCAACTAGTTTTCTATTGTTGAACAATTACTTGAATATATAATGTAATTGTACAGTGCATTTAACTATAAATACATGTAGTAGTGTAAAATAATAAAACATAAAACTATATAAAAGTTTCTTCTATTTATTGGTTGGACAGTTCCAGTAAAGTACATGAAGAAAAACCTACAACATAAAAACAGTAAATTCAGGAACATAAAAACAATACGAATTACAATGCAACAATAGCAGACGTGGAAAATACAAATTTCACAAAATACATCTCTCGCGGTTAATAAGTTATCATTGCATTCAAAAAGAACAAATGCTATTATTAATGAAAATATCGTACCAGAATCGACTAGCAAAGGTACACTTATATCTTAAAATAGTAATGTGTCCAAAGGTAAGGACGTTAAATTACTGACGTATAAGTGTAAAAGTAGTTTTAAAGGAACTTGCGTTCACTAGACAATGATTCTCATGAACGAAGAATAGATGGCCGTTCAAATGTTAGTTCGCGGAAAAAGTTGCTATTTGTGCATGAACATAACTGACCAATGAAAACGTCTTCTTTCTTACGAATCAAGTTCAAATGCATAAGTGGAAAAATGACTGGACATGATAATACAAACACGGAGTATAATACAATACGATACAATGAAACACAGAGTACAAACATGATACAACGGAATACGGAGTACTGATTTACGACTTAACCATAAATAAAATAAAGTGAAGTATTTCATCAATTTAAAGTGAAACTTGACTTTACTACAAACTCCCTCACTTTGTTGGAATGTCTCCGACATTCTGGAAACTAAGAACACAATAAGGGTAATTTAAATTCCGACTTTCTGAATATCAAAGTACACTAATTTTGAAATCAAAATAAGTAAAGTTAAATATTGGACTATAGTGTGTAATTAATCCATCTCATGAAGTATGTAATATTATAACAGGAGTTACCTCTCTTGAATTTGGTAAATCAGTATCTCAGTTTGATAAATTTAAAGAATTTGTAAAATCAATGTTGGGCGATGAAATAATCTCAGTTCCTCATTCTACAAGATAGAAACAAAGCCATAGAATTATATACAACAATAAACAAGATATAGTATTTTATTGTAGAGAAAGCATTAAATCAAAATTATCAAATTCTGCTGAAACTTCTGCGAATACATTCAACGTAGAATTTATTTCGCATTGATAGGCAAAAAAATCCTTTCGCAAAGATTTATACCTGAAAAAGAAGTTTCATAAATGAAAATAAAACAACTTGAAAATCTTATGTATAATGTGTGATGCTGAAAAATGAAAACTGCAAATTCCTGAATATTACAGCTCAGCTCCACACAATCTACATAAATCAAATACCTACTAAATAACTACTAAAAAAAAACACACACAAAAAAAACCACATCTGCCTGTTTCTAGGTTACAAGATACCAAATTTTTAGGTCATAAAACACTAATTTGTAGACACAGTAAAATGCAAAGAAATATCAGACAAAATACTCTGTTTTGTCAATTGACTGTTGATAAACCCATTCTCCGTAGCGTTCTGGTTTACGCCTGTCGTGTCTGGGTCTTGTTGGAGGAGAAAATGTTTGTGGGCTTTCAACTGGTGTAGCGACTGGAACTGGTGTTCGTAACGACTGGTTTGGCAAAATAGAACTTGGTGAATCTGGGACAAAATATGTCACAGAGGGGGTTTGAAAAAATGGTGAATAAAATCTGTAAAAAGATCCTTTGGAAGCAAAGAATGCAACCTAGAAAAATAATAGCTGATTGACACTAGTCGGTGGACTAGATGAATGACCAGTAGGTAGATTTCTACGCATAGGAAGGACGTAAATATCTGTGCTGGAACTGGAACTAAAATCTCCATCATACTCGACATCTTGTGCGGAGTAGACCTAGATCTGACCTTACGGACTGGTATAGGTGTAGGTGAATCCTGAATGTCGGGAATGGAAATAAAAGGGAGTAACAGATTCCGGTGTAAAGTTCTAATAGGTCCCTTGCGGGTCTCTAACTGAACCTTATAGACCAGTTGGTCTTCATAGGGGATATCAACTACAACATAGGTGTCCTTCTCCCAATTGTCAGCCAATTTGTTCTTGCCTTGGAGATGAAGGTGACTGACCAATACAATGTCACCTACGGTCAACTTCTCACACACTTTTTGGTCGTATGCGGCTTTATTCTGTTCGGCCCTTTTCCTGGCGCATTACTAGCAACACCGTAGGCGTAACTAAAGCGCTCTTGTAGTTTGTTGGCATATGTAACATGTCCAGGTGCACTGTCATTTCTGGGAGTTGTGCCAAGAAACGCGTCAACAGAAAGACAATGATGCCACCCAAACATTAAAAAATGTGGGGAGAAGCCCGTTAAACTGGATTTGGTGGCATTATATGCCTGAAGAAAGGCTTGGAACATACTCTGCCCAGTTTGCTTTCTTGTCATCCGCTGATGTCCCCAACAACCGTAGAAGTGTTCGATTAAACCTTTCTGCGTAAAGGTTGTCAATGGGATGGTAAGGGGTTGTACGGGTCTTGTGGACATTAGCTAACTTGCAAAGCTCTTTGATAACCTTGCTCTCAAAGTTGCGACCGTGGTCTGAGTGGAGCTGTTCTGAGAAGGAATAGTGAACAATGAAATGTTCATAAAGCGCTTTAGCCGTAGTGGCAGCCCTCTGATTTCTGCAAGGAATAGCTTTGGCCTAACCGGCGAAATGGTCCGTTATAACCAAAACATCCTCATAACCATCTTTTGATTTCTCAAGATTAAGAAAATCCATGCAGACTAATTGCATAGGTCTGGAAGTTTGGATGGGCTTAAACTCAGCAGTAGGGACTTGAGGGCTTTTCCTGCAAATACAAGGTTTACACAAAGAGACCCTAGAGTTAATATCTCGTTCAATCCCCGGCCAATAAAATCTCTGACGAGCGAGCCAAAATGACTTCTCGCTGCCCGGATGACCTATATCGTCGTGGATCCCTCGGAAAGCGATACCTCTATAAGTCTCCGGAAACATCAACTGATGAACCTCTTCATCATCCAGAGATGCGGTTCTGTAATGAACATCTTTTCTGAAATGAAGTTTGTTAAAATCACGAAGCAGGGATATTACCTCTATAGGAAGATCCTTCTACACCCTGGGTCGGGAACCGGATCTCAGGATGGAGATAACCTTTGCTATGTTAGGGTCGATGTCCTGCTCCTTTGCCCAATCGATATGGTTGACTATAGCTGTTGGTGGTATCATCTCTTCATTGGCCAACTGAGGAGCTGAGTCACCAGATACAAATTCAACGGGCGAGACAAAAGCAGTGACGCCAAGACAGAAGCAGTGATGCCAAGACATATAGCTTTGACAGCTTCAGAAAAGTACTCTGGTTTGCGGCTAAGGTAATCACAGTCAGTATTAAGCTTTCCAGACTTGTAGACTATACTGAAATCATAAGCTGATAAAGCAGCAACCCATCTATGACTAGTAGCATCAAACTTTGCAGTTGATAAAACATAGGTCAACGGGTTGTTGTCAGTAAAAACAGAGGAGTTGGCGTAAAGGTAATCATGAAATTTTTCAGATATTGCCCATTTCAGCGCAAAGAACTCTAGTTTGTGTGCTGGATAATTCCGTTCACATGGCCGGAGTCCTCGGCTAGCATAAGCTTTCACTCTTTGGCCGCCATCTTCTTGCTCTTGGAGCAGAACTGCTCCTTATCCAGACCCACTAGCATCAGAATGGACAATAAAGGGCTTAGAAAAGTCTGCAAAGGCAAGTACTGGAGGAGATGTGAGTTTCTCCTTAAAAAGATTAAAGGCAGATTGTTGTCTTTCACCCCAGTTCCAGTCTACAGGTGACTTAGTTTTCTTCTTAGACTTAGACTTCTTGGATTTGTTTGTGCGATGGCCTTCAAGAAGATGGTTATGGGGCTGGGTTATTTTGGAATAATCTTTGATGAAGCGACGATAAAGTCCTGCGGTGCCAAGAAAACAGCGCTATTCTGAAATATTGGTAGGGACTGACCAATTTGATATAGCGGAAGTCTTCTCTAGGTCGGTAGAAATACTGTCCTTGGAAATGACATGACCAAGGTAAACGACTGAAGATTAAAAGAGTTCACACTTGGAACCTTTAAATTTCAAACCATTGTCTTCAAGTCGTTGAAACACTGACTCGAGACGATATATGTGTTCCTCGAATGTCTCTGAAAAGATCAAAATATCATCTATAAACACAAGACATTCCCGCAATAGCAAATCACCAATACAATTGCCCATTAGTCGTTGGAATGTTGCACCACTATTGACTAAACCAAAAGGCATTTGGTTTGCCTAATAAAATCCAAGATTTCCTACAAAAAATGCAGTTTTTGACTTGGACTCTTCTTCCATCTCAACCTGGCACTAACCGGAGCGAAGGTCCAGTTTAGAAAAGAATTGGAACCTATGAGTAGGTCAACTGTGTCGTCGAATCTAGGCAGCATGCAAGCATCTTTCCGAGTTTTAGAATTAAGTAACCTGTAATCTAGGCAAAGAGGAATAGACCCATCTTTCTTACGAACAAACACGACATTGGAGGAATAGGGACTGTCACTCTTTCTGATGGCACCAATATCAAGCTTTTCTCGTAGATGTTGACGTACTTCTTCGTAAGTTCCCGGAGGAATCTTTCGGTAGGGTTGCTTGAAAGGGGTGTCATCCTCAAGAACAATTTTGTGTTTCATTTGATTGCTGCAACCAAGGTCTGTGGGGCCAGTAGAAAAAAATGTGTTTCCAGTTACCTAGAACTGTTCAGGTGATAGGTTCTCAGTGTCAATCTTCAAACCAAGATCCTCAACAAAATTAGAAGTAGTAGATGGAGGTGTCAAATCAGAGGCAAGATTATCCACTACCTTAACTTCATTGATAAAACAAAGATAAGACTTCGGCTTGATGAAAACAGATTTGGCCGACATGTTACACAAACGGACTGGTACACTGGCATCATTACCGTGTTGAGGAACTTGAACAACATGGGGTCTTACTAAGTAAGAGCGGTCACAAAAAATATTTTCAGTAACCACTTTCCGAACTGAATGACTAAGACCTCTGGCAATTCCATTCATAGATATGGACTCGTAAGGTCCAAGTTCGACTGTATGCTCATTGGTAGGCTTGACCGTGACCGGCTGGCAAACAAGAGAATCAAAAGCCATTTGCCATGCGTTTGGCAAAGTAATTGCGACTGCGGCACCAGCTGGCTTAAAACGTCTAATCACATTTGTACCTAAGATAACTAGACAAGACCTGTTACTATCAGTGTCTGGAACAACTAGAACAGGAACTGATAATTTAAAATCTAAAAATGGTACTGCAACCGAAGCTTCAATATAGCCCAATATGTTTAGATGGTTACCGTTGGCTACTGAAACATTCAAATCAACACCAAAATCAACTAGATCGAGTAACGGTAGTTTGTTGGGCAATGACTGATAAAAAGAATTTGCGACAGTTGTAACCATGGAACCACTGTCTACTAGACCGGACGCGGTAACATTATTAACAACTACATCAGTTGCATTGGAGTCAACAATTAGTCTGTCTGTGAGGCTATTTGAATCTGCAGCAACTGAAAAAGAACTTTATTTAACATCAATATGGTTAGAGTGGGCTTGAAAATTGCCCACTACTGAGGCCGCTGGCAGAGGCGGTTAGGCTTTTGGGTCATAGGCTGGTGTATAACCTCTGTTACCTCGTCCTCGTGATTGTCTGAGGTGCTGCTGTGTAGGTTGCTGAAAAGGCAATTGAGGGGGGTGGGGCGGGGAGGAGGGCGCTGAGGCAGCTGGGAAACAGGTGTGGGGGGCAGTTGAGTGGGCCACTGGTTGTTAAATGGAGCCAGTGCCTTCAACTTTTGGGTGATTGCAGAAAACCTCTTGTCGATACTAGACTGCAGACTGTTCAATCTATGATTAACACGTTGCTCTAGGTCAGCCATTTTATGCTTGACATCATCGTCATAGGTCTGTTGATTACGATGTGGCTTCGATTTTGGATGGTCCATCCGTAACTCTTTCTCAACCTGTCTTATGTGTCTCAATAAAACATCATAATCAAAAACAAAATCAATGAAATGTCAGGCATTGCTCTGTAAAGACTCGGAGTGCAAACCGGACCACAACTTTTCGCACATAATGTGCATTTTTGAATGTTCTAGGGAGGTGTCCACCTTCGAATGCATTTTCTAGAATGTATTCAAGGTGACTTCCAAAAGAAGTAACAGATTCCTTAGGTTTCTGGGCTGCATTGAAGACATCTTTCATGATAATCCCCTTCTGAGAAGGCTCGGAAAAGTTTACATCAAGTTTAGTAAAGATCTGATTTATAGAAGCAGAACCACCTAAAGAAACTACAAGGCGGCGTGCTGTTCCCCTCAAAGAGTTACGCAGGGCCTGTAAAATCTGCATATTTGAAAGTGTAGTTTCCTTCCGCAAACAGCGTATCTCATGTCTCTATTCATAATACCCGACTTCATTTTTCGGTTCTGGCTCATCTCCTGAAAATGAAGGAATCTTGGGAATTTTACCAAGAGGAACTGAAGAGGGAGAGGAAACACTAGGATACATAAAACGCACAGGTGAGGAAGGCAGACCTGTGGGTGGAAACATGAGAGGGTTCTTAGACTTAGTATCTGTAGTAGGTATACCAGTAGGCGGGATGCCTTTGGGTGTAATGTTGTACTTGGCAGAGAGGGCTTTCAACATTTCTTCCTCTGAAGGCATTACAATTTCCATATCACTGCCGCCTACAGCACCCAGTACAGGTTCCGGTTCAGTATCAGACATATTTGAATGATATTTGTACCAAGATAAAAAATATCAAAGAGTTTTCAAGTACGTTCTGCTTCTGTAGGAACTGAAAAGACCACACAATAAAAAATAAAAACTATCAATGTACAAGGTAATCCTCAAATTACCAAAAAGTAAAAAAAAAAATAATCAAATTGCTGTAAATATATACAAAGTATTTTATGAATTCACACTGGCTTAAAGATTTTTTCAGATTCACATATTTGATAGAAAAATTTTTGCTGAAAACAATGAACAAATAAAAACAATGGGTTACCAGGCTTGTTTTTGTGAATAATTGTTTTGAACACATCCACTATTGCTGAAACTGCCAGCGATTTTTCAGGATTTTTATAATTTTCTGCTTTTTTAAAAATAAATATCAGCCAAAATATGTATTAAGACAGCACAATAAAGTTTATGTTTTTTACAGTTTTAATTATATACGTATTTGATATTATAGTCGTATTTGCAATACTATATCAGTACAATAATTGTAACAAATGGGGGGAAAATGTCTTGTTTCATATTCACTTTTGTGAACTTTATTTAATGAAAAATAATCATAGTGAAGAATTTTTTTTTTTTAAATTTTGAAAAAAAAAACTCTTTCATAGACTTTTTCCTGTTTTTCTTGTGTATAAATAATTGTATTGTGGACATAAAAATGGCTAAAATGTATGGGTCACCAGTCTAAATTTTATGTTAAGACCGCTTGAATAAACACCTGTTTGGACGAGAAATGGCGTGAACCTGACCAAATTGTATACATGTATATCTGCTAGAAGTTAAAAAAGGATTAAAAAATCTTAATTCTTTCTATAATTGAATACTAAATAATCTGAAAGAGATATTTTCTTATCAATACAAGGTTAATTGTCTAACATTATATGAACAACACTGTCTTTGTGCTAAAATGCGCTGTCAAAACACAGCCACAATAAATAGCAAAATACATGTCAGGTATGATTCATATCAATACAACATAAACCAGCATCAACATTTGATTACTGATAAAACTTATTAAAAGTGTTATTTTATTCAAGATTCCTTATATAATTGATTGTCTGTCACATCTCAACAAATGTTGACTTTACTTCAATTTTCCATAGAAAGTGTCGCCTGCGCAGAAAGATGCGCATAAAAAACTATAGGAATTCCCTTTAAATTCTAGTTTTAAATAAGTATGTGTAAATTGTACATCAACTGATTTTATACTGAAACTCAAATTCAAATCTTCTAAGTTTGAAGTACTATTTAAGTTAAATATTTCCAAGTTCAAAATCAAGTTGATTTTCAAAGGATGCAGTTAAGAACTGCAGCTGATGAAAAGAAATAATAACAAATTTTGAACTATAGGCTAAATGCAAAGTTCGGCTGTAAAATTAATTCAGCTAAGTGCAGCGATTACTAAATAATCCCCAAAAATCAAGTGCTGAATTAAATTCAATTTCAACCCAGAAATCCTGTATTGTCAATTTCTAAATATCAAAACAAAACTTCAAGGTCAACCCAGTATAGAAATATTCAATATACTGCTGCCATTAATCCCTATAACAAAAGGATGTATAGAGTAAATGTAGGTCAAATGATCTACAGTATTTGTAACCAAACTGTAACCTGTGTGTGAAAAGTCAATATTCAACTATGCTGTCAAATGTCAGTGAACTGTGATGTAAACACAACACATGTATTGTGCATTGAACAGTTAAATCCTATACTGATCAACACTACACAAATAAATGTACACAGGTTCACCAGACCGATAAATACACTAAAGTCACTTAAAACACAAGTACATGTATGAAATAATATGATTTACAACTTCAAATACTAATATTACTATGACCTGTGCTAGACAAATCAAGCTGCAATATATGTATAAAATACTGGAATCTCTATTGTTCTAGTAATAATCAGCACCTGTACATAAAATGCTGAAAATGAAATATATATTATGAGTTAACATATATTTGTTCAAAAAGAAAACCGCAAAACTGAAAGTGAAAGTAGAAAATTACAGCAATTTCAGGACACTGGAAATCAATATTGTGTAATCAACTTAGTTTTAAATGCGAGAATGTCTGAATATGCTGAAAACAAAATAGCAAATCTGTGATAATTTCTCTATAGAAACACAAATATGGTCATATATAAGTAAAATTAAACAGAACACAGCATGATTATAAACTAATATGGACTATATGAGAAATCTCTTGATGCAAATTACAGAAATCAAGAGTTTATGTATCTGAAATGCAGTCTAACAAGTGTCTACTATCCATGTACACAAATTACCAGTAAACACGAACAAATACACATAAAATGAGGGTACACATACAATGGCAAAACGAATAACGCAAATGTGTGTTTACGAATATTTAACACACACCTATCAGGACTCACACCACACGGAAAATTGTGCAGTGTAATTTATACCAAAGCAAAAATATGTCAAAATAATGCTAGCAAATTTTCAATGAAAATGAATACAATATGTGTACATCCTGCAGGAAGCAAAACACATCAAAGAATATATGTTTCACAAAAATAAAAAATTTACTTGGGAATACTTCTCAAATATGACAAAAAATATGATGTCGCGAAAATGTATGAAAATAGGATATAGCAATGTAAATGTAAGTAGCAATTCAGAATTTAGACTGCGACGGTCAAAAACAACGCCAAACCAATGAAAACTACCAAGAAAGTATTTCTTACTGAGTGTTAAAAAAATTATTAGCAGTTGAGAAGTACACAAAACTCTTCCGTTTGGTTACAACTATGAAATAGAGTTAGCTTTTAAACTATGCGCTAGCTTTACACAGAAAATAGTGCGCAGTTTTACTTATCGAAAATTCAAAAATTACAACAGATGTATCAAAGAAAATGTACTTACGTTTCCCATAAATCCAATTTAATCCACAAAAATACACTATTTAATAAAAACACTTTTAAAATAACACTAATATCACAGTCATATTCCTCCGTCTCGTTGCTCTGTGTTTCGTTAGATTAAAAGTCACAGTCACGTGATGTAAACACAGCTGATCAATAGCTGTCAAATTGACAGTCTATCGCGAGAGTGTACACTTTAAAGAAAACAAGAGCTGTCACTAATGGTGACAAATGCCCCCGCAGCACCTTGACCTTTGACCTGTTGACCCCAAAGTCAGTAGGGGTGGTGTACTCATAAAGTACTATCAGCATGTAAAGTTTGAAGGTCCTGGGTGAAGTGCATGGTTCGCGAGTAAAGTGCCTTCATGCAAAAAATTAACGCTGGCCCCTGTGAACTTGACCTTTGACCTGGTGACCCCAAAGTCAGTAGGGGTGGTGTACTCAATAAGTACTATCAGCATGTAAAATTTGAAGGTCCTGTGTGAAGTGGTTCGCGAGTAAAATGCCTTCATACAAAAAGTTAACGTTGGCTCCTGTGACCTTGACTTTTGACCTGGTGATCCCAAAGACAGTAGGGGTGGTGTACTCAATAAGTACTATCAGCTTGTGAAGTTTGAAGGTCCTGGGTGCAGTGGTTCGTGAGAAAAGTGCCTTGATGCAAAAAGTTAACGTTGGCTCCTGTGACCTTGACCTTTGACCTGGTGACCCCAATGTCAGTAGAGGTGGTGTGCTCAATAAGTACTATCAGCATGTGAAGTTTGAAGGTCCTGGATGCAGTGGTTCGCGAGTAAAGTGCCTTCATGCAAAAAGTTAACGTTGTGACTAACGAACTAACGAACGAACTAACGAACGAACGAACGAACGGACAGTTGAAAACTTATATGCCTCCCTTCGGGGGCATAAAAAGGGTTGGGTGGGGAAAGGGATAGTATACCATAGATAAGGTTGCCGGCGTTGTCTGGAACTCCTCTTCCTCTCGTGCGGGTGTCGGGATTTCAGAACAACCTCCTCACCATGGAATACGTGGTGTACCTTCAGATCGCCGTTCTGGTTTTCTTACTGTTCGCCTCGTCGGGGAGCCATTTTGTAGTAGTGGTAGATTGTAAAGACAACTATGTAAAAGTTTCTTCTATTTATTGATTGAACAGTACCAGTAAAGTACATGAAGTAAAACCTACAATATAAAAATAGTATAATCAGGAACATAAAAACAATACAAATTACAATGCAACAATAGCAGACGTGGAAAATACAGATTTCACAAAATACATCTCTCGCGGTTAATAAGTTATCATTGCATTCAAAAAGAACACATGCTATTATTAATGAAAATATCTTACCATTTTGCAACGTCAAAATTAAAAACAAATTATACAATGAAATTCCTATCGACTTTTTTTCACAATCATAAAGTACTGTGTCTATTTAATATATAACGAAACACTCTTTCTAGCTGATATATATATATATATATATATATATATATATATATATATAGCGTAATAAAACAACAAAGTGGAAATATTTTATGTGCAATTTCATACGGAAAAGGTAAAAAGTAAACAAACATGCGCACACGAAATATTTAGACTTTAATTGAATATTTTAAAATGAGAATGAAACATTGCATTATTCAGGTCTATTTACCGAAATTTAATGTTTTGACAATTATAACGGCGATGAACATTAATCACTAAAAGTTGTGCAAACTGTTGCAATATACATTCCTTTATTGACCAGATTTAACCAATCAAAATTTAGTTGAAGTCGATGTTTCATAAAGATCTTCCTAGATACTTATTCATTTAATTTATATTTATTTTGGTTGCGCATCAATGAAGAAAGACTTGAATGAATTTGGTAGAGGCTCTCCAAACGAACATATATGTCAAAATATTTTAAATTTAGGCCAGCAGATTTAGAGAAGACGTATTTTACTTCCATAAAGCCATACAGGGAAAACTAGCCAGCTCCCTGGCAATCATGTTTTTAAACGAAACAAAATAGTTTGAAGAGATTTGTTTGAAGATCACTTAAAGAACATTGCTGTAAAAATATTTTACAATCTGGCCAGCTGTTTAAGAGATGATTTTAAATATTTTCAATAAAGCCATTTAGGTTTAATAAGTATTTTCCGGTATGTGCTGAGTTTGAAATGGAAATTTCAATAGTTAAGGTTCATTCTATCGGAAAAAGAGTGGGTCTAAATAATTAAGATTTACTGAACAAAAGTTATAAAAAGTATATACCAATGGATTCGTCTTGGAACGAAGTATACGATCAGATAGTCAAACTACGACTACGACTCCTTCATAAGACGTACGATAACGATTTTGATAACATGTTTTTTTCAAAATCAAGGGTTGCTTCAATATACATGGGGAGTCCGTTAAAAATGTATTTATAGACAGACAAGACATGTAACTAGTTCCTGCCACCCTTTAAATTACCCCAATTGTTTTTAAAAGGCTGATGATTTACGTTTAAAAATACACTTTAGAATGCTTCAAACGATTGTTTTCATCGTCCTTTGTTGACATTACGGACTACTTTTTAGTTGCTATAAATATGAAGATTGCACGGAGAAATCGTGTTCGATTCCCGCCAAATATAATAAAGGATAGTTCTTCACGACATTTATCTTAAGGGAGAGTTCTTTATCCCGATAATTATTCTCGACATGTGTGAAAGATCCAATAACACTATTAAAATAGTACAGTAAAAAATATTTCAAGAATAATTAACAGCTTTTTTTTTTAGTTTTTTTTCCCCAAAATATTCTACAACCTCAAATAAACTCTAAATCATCTGCTTCATTGAACTATCTTACTTTTTTTCAAACGGTCTGTTTAATTTAATAAAAGTGTAATCGTTCCAAACTTTGTAAAATTTCTTACTTTCAAGACCATTAGGTCTTTTGAATACTTCGACTACCAGACTAGTCATTTAAACCTTCAGTCTGTACACAGAAATACATATCGCAGCAATTTAAACTATTCAAACCTGATGGAGCTCTATTATATCAAATAAATGTAATTATGTCAATAAAGGTCTTCATTTAGGGGTTTTAGCACGCCTGAATCTTAAGCCAGACAACAGATTGATTTTATGATCTCCGCTGACTTCGTTGATAAGCTAACATGTTGTAAAACTTTGCTAGATCCCTCGTCCGAGTTATATGAAAGAGTGCCTATCTGAACATTTTGTGTACAGTTTAGTGCACCTTACGATTTCCATGAGTCTGTTTGATAGCTTCTTCACAGGAAATATATTCTACATTGCTAATAGCGTTTCCGACACTTGCGGTTAGGAGAAGCAATTCGGACACTAGACAGCGACCTAAAAGGCCTTAGTCATGCCTAAGGGCAGGTCCGGATCCAGAAATATCTTTATTTGGTGGGGTTAGGATCTCGTTTAGAATGAATGTGCAAACAGCGAGACGCAAAGTTCCGACCGGGAGTAGGTTTCAGGGTGTTCTCCCCCGGCAAAAGTTTGAAATATAGATATGTAAAGGTAGCCTCCTATTATTGCCATATTAGCTGGGTGCAACTTTAATGAATATAGGACACTCCGCTGTTAAAACATATGCAATATTTTTGACAGTTTTTCAAGGCCTTCGGGTTTATCTCAGAAGTTTAAAAAAAATTATATCACTGACAGAATATGTTTGGGGAACCAATATCATTAATTGTTTAGCTGTTCCTCTACATAAAATAGTACTGTCGAGAAGTCACGAAATCGCAACATTTATAAACTACCGGCAACTGAAACTGAAAATACTTTTTGCCTGACTGCCTAGCTGTGTTCCTCATTGTGAACTTGTAATAGTTTGCATTTCTGTTTGTTTGTTTTGAGTTAAATGGCGTTTTTTAACAGTATTTCAATCCTGTAACGGCGAGCTGTTAACCTAACCACTGTTCCTGGATTCAGTACCAGTACAAACCTGTTTTCCGCAAGTGACTGTCAACCTCCCCACATGAATTATCAGAGGTGGAGGACGAATAATTTCGGACACAATGTCTTTAATCAAACCGTCACAAAGAAAATATGCCTCGCGATCCGTAGACCAAAGCTCTCCCTACTGAGCTAAGCGGACGGCCTTGCATTTCTGTACATGACTGATGATAGACACACGGATGTAGGATTTCTTTTTACTCAAGGTCTTGGAAACAAGATTACCTTTTTATAATTAGGTAGAACATATTCACAAACAAAAAGTGTTATTATATAGCATCTTCTGTTAATGCCTGTGCTATTAATGATAAAAAGAATGAAGGGGACAACAAGTTAAGTAAACAGTTTTATTTTGCATAACAAATTCATGCATGTCCACACATATAAAAGTATACATTATCAATGCACAATTATGCATAGAAAGTTGTGCTACAAAAGGAACCGAACTCAGTGTTACTTCCCCTTATCTGTACAGTTTGACACTATTCCTTCATGGAGGTTGCAAAAGGAACTAGAATGGTGTTGACAGAAAATGTTTCATTCAATCATGTAGTATACCGACGGCTCTATAATGTTATTAAGTAAAACTGACATAACTAAAACAACTGAACACAAAACAAATGCACATGTCTACATAAAGTCCATGTTGCTTAACAAGTTCTAATTGAAATGAACAGAAATGTAGGAAACTACAATGTAGTTGTCATTAGTCGTCAAAGAAGGGCCACAACTCCAGACAAAATAATCGATCATAAAAGTCAGGACAACATGTACAGATCCACTTCATGCCGTTGATGTATACCTAGTTTCGATTCAGTTGGACGAAAACTGTAGGACTTAAGTTTACATCTTGATGGAATTATTTCGATGTCCAAAAGGGCAACAACTCCAGAAAAATTATTAGGCATAGAAGTCCCGATGCATTCATGTTGATGATGTAAACAGAGTTTTATATGAATTTGATGACAGCTGTATGGGTTAAGTTCTTTGACACCGTAAACATAAAAGGTGTTTATTATATATCTTGGAATAAGTATGCTTTTAAAGTTTTCATAACGTAGTAAGCTGGTTTCATTTTAACCTAGTTTAAAAGGAGCTTCTATATATATATATATCACTAACCCGAGTCATGAATTTTACATACATATCATCTTGTTATGATGAATATTTGCGCCAAGTTATGTGAGCTGCAACACATTCATAAGAGGGCCCTGAAGGCCCTGTATCACTAACCTGAAGATAGTACGTCAGTAGGTCACATTCATGGTCACTGAAGTCATTTGTAAGATTGGTGTGCAAAACTGAACATGTCATCCAAATTTCAAGGCTGTATCTTAAAAAACAAATAAAGTAGGTCAGTAGGTCACATTCCACATGACCTAGATTCAAACCTGACCTAAAGTTCATCAATATTAACATTCTGATCAAGTTTCATGAAGATACAGTGATCTCTAGGGTGTTAACAAGCTTTTCCTTTGATTTGACCTGGTGACCTAGTTTTTACCCCACCTGAGACAGATTTGACTTTGGCCTAAAGATAATCAAGATTAACATTCTGACCAAGTTTCATCATAGTATGATCATAAAAGTGGCCTCTAACGTGTTAACTAGATTTACCTTTTATTTGACCTGGTAACTTGTTTTTGACCCCCTGACCAAGATTTGACCTTGACCTAATGATCGTCACGTTTAACATTCTGAATAAATATCATTAAGGTATAGTCATAAATGTGGCCTCTAGGGTGTAACAAGCTTACCATTGATTTGGCCTAGTGACCTAGTTTCTGACTACTTGACCTAAATTTAAACTTGACCTAAAGATAATTAAGGTTTACATTCTGACCAAGTTTCATGAAGATACAGTCATAAATGTGGCTTCCACCATAAACCGGTTTAAGCTCCCCAGTGGTGTTTTTGCCACTGGCCGTTCCAAGGCGGTGCCCCACTGTGTTCTTATGTTTGTTCGTTTTTGTCGTCGTGTGTTGGCTTTGTGTGTGTGTGTGCGCATGTGTGTGCGTGCGTGCGTGTGTGTTTGTGGTGTGCGCGTTTGCGTGCTGTGGGTTTCGTTTTGGGGAGGCTGCGTTTTTGGTGCGTAGCATTCCCTGTTTGATACTTATCTTTGTTTTTTTTCCAGAGTGTTATCAAATTTGTCCTTTGATTGTACCCCCCGACAACAAAGTTGTAAGGGGGGTATACTGGTGTCTGTCCGTCTGTCCGTAGACGCAGTCTTGTGCGCACCATCTCTCCTTATCCTCTTGACAGAATTTAATGAAACTTCACACAAGTGATCAGTACCAACAGTAGTTGTGCACGGGGCATGTTAGGTTCTTTTAGAAAAAAAATTTGCAGAGTTATGGGACTTTGTTTTTTTGTTACTATACTATATACATAGACACAATCTTGTGCGCACCATCTCTCCTCATCCTCTTGACACAATTTAATGAAACTTCACACAAGTGATTAGTACCAACAGTATGTGTGCATGGGGCATGTTACGTTCTTTTAGAAATTTTTTTTTCAGAGTTATGGGACTTTGTTTTTTTGTTACTATACTATATACATAGACACAATCTTGTGCGCACCATCTCTTCTCATCCCCTTGACACAATTTAATGAAACTCCACACAAGTTTGTTACTATACTATATACATAGACACAATCTTGTGTGCACCATCTCTCCTCATCCCCATGACACAATTTAATGAAACTTCACAAAGTGATCATTACCAACAGTAGTTGAGCATGGGGCATGTTAGGTTCTTTTAGAAAACAAATTTGCAGAGTTATGGGACTTTGGTTTTTTCTTGTTACTATACTATATACATAGACACAATCTTGTGCGCACCATCTCTCCTCATCCCCTTGACACAATTTAATGAAACTTCACACAAGTGATCAGTAACAACAGTAGTTGTGCACGGGGTATGTTAGGTTCTTTCAGCGACAAAAATTGCAGAGTTATGGGACTTTGTTTCTTGTTAACATACTATGTACATACAGTCTGCATATTCAATCTTGTGCGTGCCTAATCTACCATACCCTTGCACACAATTTAATGAAACTTCACACAAGTGATCAGTACCAACCCTAGTTGTGCATGGTGCATGTTACTTTCTTTTAGATAAATATTCTGGATATTTTTGGGATGTTTTTTTTTGTTACTATACTGTATACATACAGTCTATATATATACAGTCCACATAATTATGCAATCTTGTGTGCGTCAAATTGCAATGTACTGTGTCAGTGCATGCAGGGCGGTACATTCATCATCTTTAGTGATAGCTCTAGTTTGACCTGGTGACCTAGTTTTTGACCCACCTGACCCAGATTTGACCTTGGCTTAAAGATCGTCAAGGTTAACTGACAAAGTTTCATTAAGGTATAGTCATAAATGTGGCCTCTAAGAGTGTAACAAGCTGACCATTGATTTGACCTGGTGACCTAGTTTCTGACTCCACTTGACCTAAATTTAAACTTGACTGAAATATTATCAAGGTTAACAGTCTAACCAAGTTTCATGAAGATAAGTCATAGATGTGGCCTTTAGAGCATTAGCAAGCTTTTCATTTGATTTGACCCGGTGACCTAGTTTTTGACCTTACCTAACCCAGATTCGTAATTAACCTAAAGACCATCAAGATTAACTTTCTGACAAAGTTGCATGAAGATATAGTCATAAATATGGCCTCTGGACTGTTAACAAGCTTTTCCTTTGATTTGACCTGGTGACCTAGTTTTTACCTCCAGATGACCCAATATCAAACTCGTCCAAGATTTAATTGAGAGCAACATTCTGACCAAGTTTCATTAAGATTGGGCCAAAATTGTGACCTCTAGAGTGATAACAGTCATATTGTTGACAACAGACGGACGATGGACACAGGGGGATCACAAAAGCTCACCTTTGAGCACTTCAGGCTCAGGTGAGCTCAAAAGTTAATGACAGAAAAAGTTTAGATTCTGACTACTTAATTGTGACCTTGACTTTCATTTGAATCTAGCATGTGTCACATCGAAATATAACAATTAATAACCCTGCCAAGTAATTTGAAAATCCACTCAATCCTGGAAAAAATACTGACAATGAGAAAAACATTTTTTGAATCTTACTTTCCACACCACAGAAAAAAGCAATAGCACATTTATATTGAAACATCATGAAACGTTTTCTATAAAACAAATACGAAAGACTTATACTTTTTCAAAGACAAGATTATTAAGTTAATATATTGTTTATGTAGAACTAGAACTATGCTCATTGAATTGGAATCAAATATTGTGCCAGTAGATGATTTATCAGAATGCGAGTTTCTAATTAATCTTCCATATGTATAATATCATTAACAGTTTTGAGGCTTCAAAGATTTTGTAAATTTATATAAAGCAGGTTCCTCATGCATGACAGATATTTCTTTTTCCCTAATTCCTGATATTTTTTTTCTCTGATTCTCCAATTTGTGTCTGGAAATATGATTACATGTTTTGTGTTATTCATGTAACCATGTTAAAATTTTTAAGTATAATTATTATGTAGAATTATGCTCAGAAAATTGAAAAAAAGAAACAATATTGTTACAGTATTGTCTGGACACATATTTTCCAGAAGAGTACACCATTCCTAACTTCCATTAGCAATTGTGAGATTTCAATGTATTAAATTGTATTAAATTGATCTAAGGCAGGTTCTGCATGCATGATGCATATTTTCCTATCTCCCTAACACTTTATACTTCTATTCCTCTTATTCTGGAAATCTGATTGTACATTCTGTATGATCCATCAAATAGTTCAGTTTCTTTTTGTTGACCAATGCTTCGAACACTTGCAGTCCTTTAGATGAGCATCTGCAAAGAGAAAAATTAGTTTTTTTTACACTTAGTACAAATTCTATATGTTTCAATTGTTCATAACAACTACAAATTTTAGAATACAAAATCTAAAATGTTATACCTTAGAATTATAACAATATCAGTCTGACAGATATTATTAAGAAAATGTCATGACTTAAGTGGTAAAACAGTACCCTATACAAGTAATGAAGACTAAAACCTATGAATTTTAACAGATGATATATATTTGTCTATAATTATGTCTTCATACACCTTCATTTTCAACTAACACTATGCACATGATCACTTCATGCTGATAATATAACTATTTCTTTTTAATTGTTTGAAACTGTGAGTAGGCATACACAATGTACAAGTGTATTTGTGATATTTTGAAGATAAAGATAACTCAAGAAAAAGTAACCTGAAATTGATATCTGGCAATATGTGCATGCCTACTTCATGTGGATAATTTCATTTCAACTTATATTTCCATTGTGACATAGTATGAAAACTGTAGGAGGAGAGGAGTACATTAAATACAAATATAACTGTTATATTTCAAAGGGGGGGGGGGGGGGGCATAACATCCCTGAAATAGGTAAGGGCCCTGACATTTATAGTATATCTGTATAACAAGTTACAAGGGTATTGGATAGAAAGTTGGGGAGGAGCTGAGTACATACTGTAGAATGTATTTAATTCAAAGTCCAAAAAGGGCCATAAGTTTAGAAATGGGTCACCAGATGTAAAATTCGCTATAGTATGTGTATGTCTGCTGCCTGGCCATGAAGTATACCATGATCCATTTGAATCAGATTGAATTTGCAGAAGGAGTTTTAATACACAAGGTATTAAGGTAGCTGTGATATAATAATTTGAAAATTAAAAAAATGGCATATTAATTGAAGGAACAAATAATCAAATTTGATAGCCCTGTCCACTTAATGCTGATTTTGTGTACCAAGTTTCATATGAACTGATAATTAGTATATACATGAAAAATTAATAAAAGCAGCAACTATCCTGTACCTTTTTGACGTAACTTACATATACATCAATTTTACCTTCACAATTAAATGTGCTTTATCTTTAAAATTCAATTGCTGACACTTTATATTAGAACAATTTTGAGAAATATATAAATATAAAATCAATTATTATAGTTAGTTTAATAAATGCTTTAGTAAATGTCACATTTATTTTCAAAACTCTGACACCTACCTGTATAAAAGTGCAGTCTTCTTTTTGGTAATTATCACATTCATTGTCCCATTATTTATTTGGATCAATTTACTTCTTCATCTGAAATAAGTACAGTATAACAAAACTATGAGTATAATGAAATTAACCTTATATGGAATCTTGACAAGTGTGATTTTATGTATTTTGAAACTACTCATGTAGCTTCACTTTTTTAATTAGGCCTACAGCACTGTTGATGTACAAACTTTAATGTAGTTGTACAATTCATGCATGCCATATGAAAAATAATTATTAAAGATTAACATTATTTGGAATCTTGACAAGTGTGAATTAATGTATTTTGAAACTACTCATGTAGCATCACTTCTTTAATTAGGCCTACATCACAGTTTCATGAGGAACAAACTTTAATGTAGTTGTACAATTCATGCATGCATATTAGAAATTAACATTATATGGAATCTAGACAAGTGTGAATTCATGTATTTTGAAACTACTCATGTAGATCTAGCTTCAGTTAATTAATTAGGCCTACAGCACAGTTGATGTTGTTGAACAATTCATGCATGCCATGAAAAATAATTATTATTCTACTAAATCTACTTATTAATCTGGTGTAATCTATGTTATTGTTAGTCAACTTGTATCAATTTGTTAATATTTAAGTCCTGCTTCATTCAGACCCTTGACCTTTTAAGCTATGCAGAGATATCCTTTCGTTTGCTTACTTACAGACATCGTTTCTTTTTCATACAAGAATATTGTAGACTCTATGAATATTGACATTTACCTTTCTGTACTGCTGGTCTCCATCATGCATTCCCGTTGAATAGGAAATGTGCTAGCCGAACACAGGTTCCACGACAGTTTACAAATTAGATCTACAATATTTCCATGGTGCAGGTATTCATCCGAAACAAACACAAGACGTCATAGCTAACCATATGATTCAGGCTCACGTCCAATCATAAGTGTATTAATTTATGCAAAGGGTTTCTGACCATCTTCTTTCTAAGTTTCAAATTATGTCAATTTGAATACAACAAGTGCAGAAAACGTTTAATTTGCTATGACAATGACCAATTCTGATCAATTTACTATATATGAGTTTAAAAGAATGAGTCAGTGCGTTAATCTGCATCTTATGTTTTATCTTTAGAACTCTGCCGGTGACAGTAGCAATAGTAGGCTGTTCTCCTCCCGTTTAAATGCCTGGGCAAATCGTTTCCAGGTCTTGAAATACAGACGACTGATTATCAACCTTGTTTTGTACTCGTTGCAAAATAATTAATTTATAAATTTACTTTATCGTCGTTCCTGCAAGAGCAACTCGACCTGTTAAAATATGTAAACACATGGGAGGCCTTTTGACAGCACAGTCATGTAAACATCCGAAGGAAATAGTCCAAAAGTTATTCCAGTTACTTCCATATGCGATACTGTCGTGAACTATATTCATATGCATAATATATCGCATGTACATTTAAGCATAAATTGAATGTTTGTGAATCCTGTACTTAAACTGTTTTTACGTTAAGCGCCGAAAATTATGTAATATCCATAAGGCCACGTGCTCAGCCTGATCACATTTCTACACACAAACACATTTTTGTGTGAAAAATATGCAGAAATTTACATTTAATTCTGTCAATTACTTTGTGACCGCAACCGTTTCTAAAAATAAAATTGACACATCTGACTTTTATGTGTATTTGCCTTGTAATGATATTATGGATTTTTATCATAAATACATGTACACATGTTTATTTTAAATCAATAGTGAAATGATGATGTTTGTATAAAAAAAGAGAAAATAAAAATTATCTGAAATGATCGACTCTAACAGGCTTTTTCATCAAATTTATTTAAAAAATGAGTGTTCGCAGGAAGTTCTTTCATATAGGTAGGTTTTGGTCACAATTTTGGTGAAAGTTCGCATTTATTTTTCAAGATATATACTTCAAAAGAGAGCTTAATCAATTTCAATAGGCGTTTCATTCATCAAATTGTGAAATTCTTCAGTAAAAACTCGCAACATGGTACTAAAGAAAAGCAATAAAATGTCGATAGTTTGGCTATAGAATGTACGTTAACTTTACTTGATCTTCAAGATTAAATTACAGCTAAGACTGCCCATCAATACTAAATAGTCACTCGAAAATAGTCAACAACTTGAAATATGATTTGATATGTGCAGAGTTTGAAATGGAAATTTTAATAGTTAACTTTTAAATTACTACACCTTCAAGATTAGATTACAGCTAAGACTGATTATCAATACTAAAAAGTCACTCGAAAATAGGCAACAACATAATATATGATTTCACACGTGTAATTTAGATATAAATGACCAAAAAAGTTTCATTATCAAACTCAAAAGAGACTGAAAATGTTTTGTGAACATGAGGCAAAGAGTCCAGACTGCAAGACGAAACATAATGATTCGAAGGACTTTTGTAGGGGGTTATCTAAGAAAGAATGCTGTCATTTTTTTAATCAAACATTGTTGTGATATCAAAAACACAGTGACAGTTTCTTGTATGTATATAGGCCAAATATTTCCTATGGACAGAATTTCTTTAAACTTTTTGTACTGAAAAACAATCAGGTTTAAAACGGAAGTATGTATTAAAATGAGAGGTACCTATACTT
>NW_026459761.1:0-67641 GCF_021730395.1 Mercenaria mercenaria
GATCAGATCAGGTCCAGAGATATACCACACACCTAAAAAAGAGAAGGACATAAACACTGTCTAAATTTTCAGGTATGCACAATATTATGCCTAAATACTGATGAATTTAAATCATATATGGGCAATCTGGTTGTGAATATTTTTGAACATACAATTTTACTTAAAACACTAGCACTATTTGTCTGTAACCAGTTAAATATTCAATAACATTCACAGTGTATCTAATGCAAATTAATGCATTGAACTATACATTTAAAACCTGGGACAGCTCCAAAGTGCAAATTTATAATAACAATGACCATTAAAGTGTGATATAATTAGTTTTGTCAACCAAAATATCAAACAGAATCTATTGTTATCTTTTGACACCTTTTACAGTGATAAACTATTACACATTAACAACATCAAGCACTAGAGCATAGACACATACAAAATACTGTAGAATAAATGTGGTGTTTCTTATGGTGCTGTTGGATCATTTCAAGTATTTCATACAAATTATATATAATCCCTAGTTGGTTGATTAGTTTATTACAAATGATAAATGTGATAAAGTCATGTGTTGCTGCTATTAAATAAACAACTAAAATAATTAAATGAAAAACAAATAAATCTATGTGATTATAATATGCACTGATTCACAAAAAGTAATGCTAATGATAATGCCAATGCACCCCATGTAATGCTAATTTAATGCATTATTTTGAGAAAAATGAGTTAAGCTAACGCTAAATCAATGCTGATTTTTTCCTAAGTAATGCTAATTTAATGCATTACTTTTGCAAGTAATTATTTACAACCCTGATTTGGAACTTAATGTATGTACCAAGGTATGTTTAAACACGGACGCATGAAATTTCATTTATATTTTTAGGTGTGAAACCGTCACCTGCTTTAGTCGGAGCCCGTGTGCAAGCAACAGACGGATTGCGGAGTGTAAATATCATTTCACTTTTTTGATTGAATGTAACAATAATTTAAGGACGATGTTATATCAGGCTGAAGTTTACGTTACTGACTAAATATCTAAACGTCAATGATAAACATTAAACAAATAATTGACTTACTATATTCTACAACTTAACACTTCACCGTTTTCATAATTCATAACTTTATCCTGACATCACAGTACATTAGGGGATCTAACTTACCAATCAGAGATCTGTATTTTCCGGAACCTGCCAGTTTCTATCCTGGTATAATGAAGTATATTTACGATGAACATATAGTGACTTTAGAAATAAATGTCACACTATTTTAGAAATCAAATTAAGATTTTGCACTGCACATGCCCCTGATGATGCTACATACCACAAAACTTTGAAGTTTCATTGAAATATTATATGGATTTAATACCTTTGTTTTAGTTAAAAGTTTGAGATTTTACACAGAGAGTCTATGATAAAGTCCGAGTAAAATGTAATCATTACCATAGTGAAATTAGAATCATTCCGCAATGTTTTGGACATGTTAAAATTATGAATTGTATCAAAGTTTCAAAGTTTTAAATTATGATGGCCAGGCTATGTAAATGTTTATTAATGATATACACTTATATTGACACTATTATCTTAACGATAAGCAGTGATATTTGTTAAAGTGTGCGGATAAATGACGTATTCCTTAGTTGCAACCATGGCGACGAATACAAGAATTGTTTAACGATCTTTGTAAAATACTTCTTTGTTGATACATTTACTACATGCTAATAGTTAGTATATCAAACCCACCTGTTTACATTCAAATGTACTTGATGAACCTTTGGCACAAACACAATCTTATAAAAATCATTTTGATTAAGCGACCTTTTTATCATGTCATGAGATTGCTCAGCCTTCTGAAGAATTTAAATTAATGCGAATGTAAAATCACTCTGCAGAATAGAATTATATGTCAATACCTTGTCATAAATCATTAATATTATCAACCTGTGCTTGGATTCTACAAGAAATACAGTATCCTGTTAAAGAGTAGAAACAGGATTTTGAAGTGTTAGACTCATCTAAGACAGTATGTATATAATTTCACTTGGACAGCATTTCGATTTTGAAATATATGTTAAAATATGTAGATTATGAACATGAACTTGATTTGTGATATAAAACGATGGCCGAGATATACTGACTATGGTCTACTAAAACGCTACATACAGTTGATACATGTAAAATTTTGTACAAAGTGATGTCAACTCTTTATATCTACACATCAGCAGACAATGTTGTTGAGCTACTTAAGAATGTATTCTTTTAATTCATTTTTTTTTCAATTTGAATTCCAACAATATTTTGTTAAACATATGGTAGTATATTTAAAACATGCATTTATTTATTTCAGATTAAATTGTCATCAGTAAAACGGACAAGTAAATAATTAGGGTCTGCCTGTTCAGATGTTATTTAAACTTTCCAAAAGCACAAGTTTATCATAACGTTTGAGAGAGCAGTGCACATAATTGGACATCATTTTCATTATAATATAACGAACATAATTAATGATTACTGAATGTTTGAATTATAGCAAATAATCTCAATTCGACGGATAGTATCAATTCGCACATTGTCAGAGCAATTAAATAATTGCGTACATAAAGTAAGAGGAAACGGGAAAATATTTTAATTTAGATGTATGGGCGAAGTCTACCCACTTAATCTTGTCAAGGACAAACATATATTTCATTGCGTCATAACTGAATATGTGGTGCCCTATTTATCAGCCTGTTTATGTAAATTACTATCATGCAAACCCGTGATAAGGTAATAAATATAATGACCGAACCAAAAGCATAAACCATGACACTAACATATTTTTTTTACTGAAGACATGATTACACACGAATAAGTCATGTGTTATTTCTATAGCGACGCAGCGGGGCGCACCGCCCTGCCCTTTTTTACTGCCGCCACGCTGCCTTTGAAATGTGCCCTCTTGCCTTTGATCTTCTACTAAATCCCGCCAATTTCTCTGTTGACATGCCTTGGTGATTTTTGATCAGCAAATTACGTCACGGCGAGTGCACACAGGTAATGAGAATCAATGAAGTGTTAAAACTTATTGATAAATAGTATGCATCCTGTGTAATGTCAAAAAGGCGTTCGTAAGTGGCCAGCTGATTACCGAGCACGTGAAAAGTGCCCGAGATTTTTTTGTGCAAAATTTAAATCAGAACTTTGATTAGTATACTAACAAGTATATATCAATGTAGTTTGATTCTACTGTAATCTCAACTAGAAAATGCAAAAATTTTAATAAATGTCGAAAGTAAAAGTAAGTTTAGATTCTCCGTTCACGAGTCTTATTACTCCCGATGTCGTATGCAATTTTTCCTTCAAAAAGCTGACTGTCGTATTTTTGTATGATAGAAAACATCAAAATTTGAGGAACTATCTCCGGTTTAGCCTAGTGGGTCATGTAAACAGAGTAAAAACTACTCTAATACAACATTCCGAAAGTGTACCAGTATCCGGATAGTATATTTTCGAGAAAAGCTTGAATGGTTTGACCTAAAGTATAAAGTAATTTTACAACTAGATAAGTGTCCATAGGACACAGGTGCCACCACTCCTGTCACAGTAACATGGTTTAATAACTCAGGTTTAACAGTTTTTAAGATGTTTGCAACACAAACTTTTAAGAACCTTATGTGTATTTTTCACTTAGTTGGCCATAACTCTGGCCTAGCTGAGTAAAATCCTAAAGAAAACACTTCATAGGCTATAAAACATTCCTTTAATGTTTTATGATTCTAGGTCAAGTAAATTTTAACATACATGTTTAATAAACTTTTTTTTTTGAGTAAGTCTGGACAAGAAGTCTGGTCTTGTGTAGAGAAATAATGACTGTAGGTAAAATATTTTGGAGCTATGCGCGACAAGACATTTAAATGACAATTTTTCATAGGTCAGGCGCCATAACTCCTACAATACTGAAGAACCCGGACGAGAAACCACAGGTGCACAACTGCACATGCAGACCAATATCCCTGTAAACTTTGGTGACTCTAAGTCAAATACTTTTTGAGCAACGCGCGACACAACATTAAAATGACAAAATTTTAACTACGACAGGGGCCATAACTCCTACATGACTGAATGTATCCGGACGCGAAACCCCAGGTGCACAACTGCACATGCTGACCAATATTCCTGTAAACTTTGGTGACTCTAATTTTGGAGCTACGCGCGACACAACATTAAAATGACGCGAAACCCAGGTGCACACCTGCACATGCTGACCAACATTCCTGTAAAGTTTTGTGACTGTACGTCAAATACTTTTGGAGCTAGGCGCGACACAACATTCACGGAAGGACGGATGGACGGACGGACGGACGGAAGGACGAACGGACAAGATCAAATCTATATGCCCCACACTACTCATGGGGTGCACAAAAAGCCTTTGTAAACTATGTTACTGGTTTTGAGAAGATTTACCACCTTATTCTGTGGCATTTCTTTTTTAAGTGTGCAATATAGATAAATAGAATACATATTAACTATATACATCTAGAAATGCAACTACTGCTATAGTTACTTTCACGTTTAAAAGAGCACCCTGCCCATTTCAGACACACCCTGTCCCTTTTAGAACCCTGCCCTTTTTGAGCTCTAGAAATACCAATTTATCTACCTACCTACCTACCTATCTATCTATCTATCTATCTATCTATCTAGAGAGTGTGAGAAAAGATGTCGTGCCTTCGGGATAAGATGCCGTGTGATCGAGATAAGATGTCGTGAACACGAGATAAGATGGCTAGTTATTGACATGAAATGTCGTGTGCTTCAGTTAAGATGTTGGGTGCTCGAGATACAATTCATGTACGTGAGATAGGATGTTATACGTTCGATGTAAGATTTCATGTCTTGTCTAGACAAGATAGCATGTGCATGAGATAAGATATCGAATGCACGAGATAAGATGTCCTGCGCACGAGATAAGATGTTTATAACTGCCATATAATTCTTTAGAATCCATCATATAAATGCCAGAGCATTCGTATCTTCCGAAATGTATTAGCACTATAGAATTAAAATATATTCTGGTATTCATGCTCATTAAAAATCTGCCGAAAAACGCACACCTTGTATAAGGAAAGGGCTCAATGATAAATACATGTTTTATAAAGCAGGGATTACACATCGTAAACACCAGGCAAAAGTAATGTAATACTTACAGTTCGAAACAAATTTATTTTGCCTCGATAATGCTATTTCTGACGATCTTGCCCTCTGCACCTAAAAATACAGAAAAGAAACAAAAATTACATTTTATCAAGTTTTGAATCGAAACCATGATTATCGTATAGTTGTCCTTCAACAAGATTGTTCAAATCAGGAAATGAGTTTCAAAGCTATTTGCTTTTTGAATGATAGCTATATGTACTTGCATGCAAAACTTTAACCAGAACTTTCCATGTCTAAAAGGGGGCATAATTTTGTCAAAATGCATGTCAGAAATATGGCACTTGATGCTATCTCCTAGCTTTATAACCATGAAAATAAATAAAGTTTCAATCTAATATCTGCATTTGATTTTGAGACAGTAACTTGCATGCAAAACTTTAACCAGGATTTTCAGAAGTCCAGAAGGAGGCATTTTTTGCCAAAAATATTTGTCAGAGTTGACATAGAAAAGAAACAAATATGTTACAGAGCTATATGCCTTTAAGTAACAGCTATATGTACTTGAATGTAAAACTTTTCCGAAGATTTTCTAAGTCCAAAAATGGACATAAATTGGTCAAAATGCATGTCTGAGTTCTGATTCATGTCCAAAGGGGGGCATGGTTTTGCCAAAATACATGACAGAGTTAAGGGGCTTAACCCAGTGAGGTCAGTAATTGACTCCAAAAATAAAAAAGGAAAAAAAAAGTTTCAAAGTTTTATGCCTTTAAACGATAGCTAGTACTTGTACTGTTAAGTAGTAGTTTCTGAATTTGTTTACATTCCCTGTCTGAATGAAATTAAGAAACAGACTTTAATGAGGGTATCCCAGAAAAATACCCATGGCATGCTCATTTTGGTATCAGCACATTTGATGAGATAGTTTTCCATGAGTTGTCTATTCTGTTTCCAAACATGTTATGAGGACTAAATTTTCGGAGTAAATATCTCTTTTAGACAATAGCACACAACATTTTAAGGAACTAAGCAGTGTATATTTGGAGTAAATATCTCTTTTAGAAAATAGCACACAACATTTTAAGGAACTAAGCAGTGTATATTTGGAGTAAATTTCTCTTTTAGAAAATAGCACACAACATTTTAAGGAACTAAGCAGTGTATATTTGGAGTAAATATCTCTTTTAGAAAATAGCACACAACATTTTAAGGAACTAGGCAGTGTATATTTGGAGTAAATATCTCTTTTAGAAAATAGTACACAGCATTTTAAGGAACTAAGCAGTGTATATTCGGAGTAAATTTCTCTTTTAGAAAATAGCACACAACATTTTAAGGAACTAAGCAGTGTATATTCGGAGTAAATTTCTCTTTTAGAAAATAGCACACAACATTTTAAGGAACTAAGCAGTGTATATTTGGAGTCTAAATGTTAAAAAAAAATCCAGTTTCAACTATTTAGTTACAGTGTCTACAAAATGTGTTGAAATTGTCAGTGGACATTGCTATTGAAACCCCATTGAAGTCAATTAAACTGTTTCTATGGAAGCGCATTTGTCTGAAAAAATTTAAATACCCCCTTGTAAAATGTACGAAGGACTGTTGTATTCCTTGGTTGCAACCATGGCGACCAAAGGAACAAGTGTGTTGGGAATTTGTTTTCAGTATTCATTTAGTTATAACCATTTGTCAAATCTTTACTAGATTTGGGAAGTATATCGAAACAACCTATTTTATTTCAGATGCAGTTCATGAATATTTGACAGATGTTTCATATTGTTAAAAGATATACATCGAATTGATTAAGCGACCTTTTTATTAAGTTTATTTAATGAGAATGATGAGTAATTACTGGAAATGCGAAATCAATACGCATAATAGAATAACATCAATACCTTGTTATGAATGGATACTATAATCAACCCGTGTTTTTAACGTAACCTTCTTTTCAATTTAGTTCATTTATGGCGCCATGACAGGTACTGTAACAGCAGTGCATCCAGATGGAACTGTCGACGTGAAGTGGGATACAGGGATAATACGATCTGGTTACAGAGTAGGAACGGGAATCAAGCTCATCTAAAAGAAGTTAAACTCTGTCGAATTCATGTATATAATTTGGATGGAAATATTTTACACAAAATTAAATCTTTAAGATATATATTGAAATACATACATAAGGTATTTGGACATGAAGTGTTATCTCTAATTCATGTCTTAATTTAGAGTAGGTTTATAAAACTGACGATGTTCTCTTAAGGTATTGGACCTCTAGAGTAATGTTTAAAAAATAGCATTTGCTTGGTATATTCTTAAAGTTGTCCATGTCTCGCAGTGTGTTGCAAATTTTAAACAGCTTTTACCGTGCCGTTTTCTTGTATTTTTGTATAATTTATGGTATTTCCTCAAGCTCAAGTAGAGACAAATTTCAGTGTGATGGCCACTGTCTGAAACGTTTGCAGAGAATTCATTACAGCATTAATTTTGATAAAAAGAACTTCAGATTTTTGTTAAACAATTATAAAATGCAAAACAAAACTGTAAATATCATTTTTTCTAGGGTGCCTCAAGTGAACAGATTTAATCAGACAGAATCAATCCTAACCTCCACATTGAAAAATTAAGGTCGAATCCCGTGGGTCTGTTCAGAATTTTGCACACTTCATTCAAAAGTAGCCTTGGGGCCGAAGTAGAACCTACATACATCTCTTCCACAATATGCAATCTAAATAACGAAGGCAAAATAGAGAATTTTTACCGCATGTAACTCAGTATTTTTAAGTAATAGAAAGAGCATTGAAACTCGAGGGTAAACGATTTGTACGAGGGGGCGTAGCCCCCGAGTATAAATCGTTTACCCGAGAGTTTTAATGTTCTTTCTGTTTTGTATCATCGGCTTCCATATATGGTAGTTGTAGGCGTTCCTCATTGCCATATACAGCAGTTCAGTGAGTACTTAAAATCCTTGCTTTACAAATGTGTAAAGCCCATGTAAAATAAACCAATGCGAGAGCAGAAAATCAATAAAATACACTTCGCTGTCTACTGTTCCAGACACGCTGGCATACTTCCCTATCCAACAGTGCGGTAACTAGCGCGCGGGTATTAAATACCTGCACACTTTTAGTTACCGCACCCTGTAGTCTGTGTATACGATTTACCTGCAGCAAATTTGTTAAAAAAAAAACACAGAGCTATGACACAAATATATCTAACTCTACCCCTCTTGATTCAGAGGTAAATTCACTTCGAACAGCAAGAAATCGCTTTTAAAATGAAAATTTTCTACTTTTATACAATATATCCATAACAAGTCTTGAAAGATGTAAAACCTGACTTGCAAAGAAGGAAAATGTGGAAAAAAATTTGGTCCCAGTGCGGCTTGAACCTAAGATCCCCGAATCCCCTGCAAATCTCCCAACACCCCACCTGAAAGTCAAAGTAGATTTATGGTAGAAATTGAATACTCTTCAAAAAGGAGGTAATCTATTACGGGTCCAATACATTAAAACTCTACATACATTTGACAAACACATACTTATATATTGAACAAAATAATGGTAACTATATCTATCTAAAATGGTAACTATATCTATATAGGGGCCTCCGTGGTCGAGTGGTTAAGATCGCTGACTTCCAATCACTTACCCCTCATCGATGTGGGTTAGAGCCTCAATCGAGGCGTTGAATTCTTCATGTGAGGAAGCAATCCAGCTGGCTTACGGAAGGTCGGTTGTTCTACCCAGGTGCCCGCTCGTGATGAAATAATGCACGGAGGGTCATCTGGAGTCTTCCTCCGCCATTAAAGCTGGAAAGTCGCCATATGACCTAACATGTGTCGGTGCGACGTTAAATGAAAAAATGAAATATCTATATATAAGCACATATGTTGATGACATGCTTTTGAATGTATTCTTCGTTTTACAAGTGAGTAATTTCAACAATTATTGTCCTACCAGTTTAGCTTCAATGGTTATAAATTTTCTAAAAATCAATTTCGTCCTCCTGTAAGCTTTTAGGGCCATGTTGGTGCTTTGAACAAACAAATGTTTATATGCATACGTTCTCTTTTATACAATATATTATATACACATTAAGGTTTGAGGTCATGGTTAATTGTGAAATAATTCCTCGTAGAAACATGTTTAAATACATCTTAATAATACGTCGAAAAGTTTATATTCATTCGGAATAGTTTCACAGGAGGGATAGCCCGAGCAAATCATCATTTATGCATGTAACCGGTTCGTATTTCTTTAGATGTATTACGACATGGATGTGCTATGTACTTTTTTGATTGACTAAACAAGAAGATGGAATAGAAAAGTATTATTTCCTGACACATGTGTGATGTCCAATACAGTGAGTCGACGTGACCCGTAACCGTGCTTACACAGTACTTATAAATGAGTTTACATGTCCTTCGGAGTAACTTCGGAGTGCGTCAAGGTCTAGAGATTCCTTCTGCGCATAATAATTGATTCAGAGTGTGTGCATTAGGTATAGAAAATCTGCATGTGATTTTTATATTAGAATAATTGCTTTTGGATTGTTTCAGATTTTTTAAACTGGACGCACGCTTTTAAAGCAATTCACATTGTACGTATAGTCAGATAATGTTTGCATTCAAATGTAATTAATTGACGCAACATTATATGGAATATGTTGTTCTAGACAGTTGGCTTCAAACAAATCCAAAACTGTGCTTTGATACTGTCAATATAGTATCATGTGGCAGTTAAAATATTACACGATGTCCCTCTTGCAATGCAAGTACTATGCCATGTTACGTAGTGCAATCAAATGTGATTGTGTGACTTTATTAGCACATAGCTTATTTCTGCATGCAAATATTACTTTCATATAATTGTATTCAGATTAATTCTGTCAATATGCATTTTGTACCAAAAAGAAAAACTTGACTACGTATTAAGTTTGGTATTCAGATTTTTTCTATTTAGTGTGATTGCAAGAAGCCTCGGTAGTCTTACTTAATTCTTGGATGAACACATTGGATATTGAGGATTAAAAGTACAACATTTATGTCAACTTATTAGATGTTTCACAGAAACTGCATGAAATATTTGACTTCAGAATGTTATCTCTTCATTGCATATGTGTATCTCACTCGTTATATTCTTTCCTTTATATCCTATATTTCCTTGTAAACTATAGACATATCACAGTTGACATGCCAGTAGTACATTACGAAATGTCTATTATATAAAAAGGAAACACTGCTTTAAACCAGCGGCCATGTAATGATTATTTTAGGTCTGCGTTTCGCACGGATAAAATTGACAAGAGATGCAAAGTAATAAATGACAATAAAAACATCTCCCAAATCACATCATGATTGAAGGCAAAACTTACAAATGTATGTAATATTTCAGAAGTTGTAAAACCTGAAATATTAAAAGTATGTATTTTAAATTTTTAATGAAGCATTTCCAGGGTGTATGTTTCATTTAATAACATTTTGTTTTGAACAACACTAAAAAATTGTAATATTATTATCTTTTTCTCTGACACTTAAAATTAATCATACTCACTTTTGATCTTCTATTTTGCCTATTCTTTCGTTTCCTTTTTATTATTATCAATTTGATCGTGGTATTTTTCTGGTAATCCCATATAATTTGTTCGTTGTACAACAATCTCCCATATGTGATACGTCAGATTTTTTTTCAACTATTTTCCATTAAGATAGCGTTGATACATGCCGCGTCTTTTTTGTACTTTCACTGTGAGTATTCTTTGTATATAGCTTTAGCTGCTCTAATTTCTACCATATGCATACTTACATCAAATATGTTTACAACATTTGTGATTTCTGCCAACTTATTGTAAATATTGTGGTCTGTTAACTTCTGTGTTTTCTGAGTTCATTTCACGCATGGTTTACCTTCATATGGGCCTCCATAATTCATGCATCTACCTTGATCAAACAAATGCCTCTGCTATACAGTAGAACTTTATTTATAGCAGCAGGAATTATCGAGGGTCGACAGGTTAGAAAACAAAATTAATTATATTTTATTTCATTTTATCAAAAAGTTGAGGAGGCGCTCCCTTGAAACAGAAAATGAAAAAAAGTTGGCCTTTGAAGCTTGTCAGTTTTTTAATATATAGTTAAATATATTTGTTGAAACTTTGTATGAATGTATCTAATTTATATCTCTTAGGCATCACTTCACATAGGTATTATTTTTAGAAGATCATATGCAATGCTTGTTAAAAGAACACTTTTGAGTGATGGGTATAAACTGTAGATTTGTTAATATCAGCTTTTCTATTTTGATATTTTAAGCTTAATTTAAGAAATAATTTATAGGAAAACAGTGTTTTAACACTGTTTATACACGATAGGCGGTTACAAATCGGGCGTCATAATTTGGCGAGGGCGCAGCCGGAGTAAAATTGTTTCGAACGACGTATAACTGCCCGAGTGTATAGATACTGTTAAAAAACTGTAACAGTTTTGTTGTAAATTATTTCGATTCTAATATGTTCTTTATTGTAAACATCATATCAAATATGTTTGAACTGTTTCTTCGCGCAAGCATGGCGCCAATAGCAGGCCTTTGTTTATACTTTGTATATGATGATAAAAGTAACAAATAATCAAGGCCTTCAAGTGATTTATCGTCTAATGTACCACGGTTCAGAGTTCAGATGCATAGGAATTGAACCACGAGGGCTTTAGTTTTCATTTTATCATGCTCATTGACATATTGTAATAACCGTTATACTGGACTTCATTTACCAAAGGAGTAATGTATGAAACGTCGTGAGGCAATTTGACGTCAAAATTGACGTTATAATTCCCTCTTACCGGTCCGCGCGTCAAATATTATGTATTGCAGAATATACAGATTTGCCTCTTTGTTTATCTGGAAATCAAATCGGGCCATGTTAGAAGTATTGTTAGTCACATCAGAATGTGTTTTATACGCTGTTGTTGGTAATTTTATTTTTCGCTGTAATTTTGTGTTGTGTATCACTGAATTTCTTATCTGATGTTAAGGTCTAACTACCCTTTTAATATAAGAAAATGATGGAACAGACAAAACCCCGCTGAGTGAGATTTATATAATTCATTTTTTATTTGATATATTGAGTACATGTTTATGCCTATATGTAATGTACAGAATACCATTAAATCTTTTAGGCAGAGAATATGTTGTTGTTATCTGTATGTATAACAAAGGGTATCGTTTTATCCTTATGCCACGCACAAGTTCTATAAATCATAAAAAGTTTTTGCATTATTCAAATATCCTGTAATTGTTAAAGATGCTTAACGGGAGACATACGTTTCAAATGTCTCATATTTGTTAATGATAATATAAATGACGCCTCTTATTTCAATGTCACATATTTGTTTATAATAACATAAAGGACGCCTCGTAATTTTATGTCCCATATTTGTTAAAGATACCATAAAGGATACATCTTATTTTAATGTCCTATATTTTTTGAAGATACTATACGAGATAGGAGGGGCGTTCAATAAATAATGTTACTCCGTATGTATATCCGTAACTGGGATTTTTCTTTAATTCGGTTTACGGCAATTAATTAAGCAATTTATTTGAAACACAATGCCATAAGAATGATAAAAATCGGTAAATTCAAAGTAAAAATATAAACATTAAAGTGAGGTGTATTCGGGTATACTGGACCATTTTATGTCTAAAATGTTTAGATTGTAATATGCAATTCCTTGATTCTACTATTTACTGGATGTAACAACTAGAACTGTAGTTCAATTTTTAGTTTAAACAGTTGAAACAAATCATCATATTTACATAAACATTTGAAAATAAAAATAAAAAAGGTGATTACAGTATTAAATGGCGTGTGTATATTTTTAGTCGAAAAAAATATGATAAGTCGAGTACAATAAACCTCTTCAATTTTTGTCAGGCGTGATTTTTATCTTTGAAAAAAAAAATTTAGGTTGATACTTATTTATGAATTCTCCATTGCGAGACAAGTTCTTACAACTTTGATTAATCACTATCGAGACTTATTCCAGATGGAATCAACCTCGAGTTTAGATATTTGAGCTGTTTGGTAAAAGGAAAAACGCAATAAGTAGTTGAAAACAAACTCAAACTCATCACAATTTACTGAATCACGTAGAAAAATGATAGTATTTTGTGATTTTAAAGTAATTCTATTTTTCTGAGATCCTGGATGTCCAGGACAAAGTTACAATATTTTTATTATGGTCTAGTATACCTGAGTATACCTCACTCAAATGATTATATCTTTACAATGAATCAACCGATTTTTTTTCATTGAATTTCAAAAGGCATTTTGTTCCCAATAAATTTCTCTATAAATGTGCTGAAAAACCGCTTTTTAAAATAAACACTGGTTACATGTACGGAACTAAATACAGAATAACATTTTTAACGCCCCTCGTATCTCTTAGTTTAATGTCCCATATTTGATAAGCTAAGAATAGAGATATAAATTGTACCTCCTATAATAATCTCCAGTATTAGTTAAAGCTACAATAAGTAAACCTCTAATTAAGTTTCTAATATTTTCTAAAGATTCGATAAACTTTTAAGGAGACCTATTATTTTGAAAGATATTATAATGATGGATATATTTAATCATTCAATACGGAAAGATTAGTCAAACGTCGCCTTGCTGAATATTACCTTTCAATGATTTGCCTTACGGAAAGAGAAACTGCAATGAAAAGACTCGTCGAAGCTTGTTTTCTCGCATGTTTGAGGAAAGTCAACTATCGTAAATGTGTTAGTGTATCCTTTCGCCACCCTATGCACATAGATTTTTTTTTATTTCTATGACGTACGTTCGATATTGTAACAATTACTACCTGCATCACGTTCCGTTCGGATGTCGAAATTTAATTAACTATTTACGACTACTTTTACCACTCAGCAGGCGTCATTTACATAGATTGGCGTTAGTGGTTGAACACAGTGATAATGGTGGTTTGCGTATCGACTGAGCCTGGCTTTCGTGAATTTTCCATACCTCCTATGTTTTCCTTATATTCTGGTCTACTCATATATACATGTAGTATAGAACAATGATTAATTAGAGCCGATATAAATAATTGTTCCTAATACTTAATCTAAATTCTTTAACACTTTAACGTTTACAGAATTAGCAGATATAATCCGCTTTCATATCAAATAATAAAAATAATGTAGTTCATTAAGTTTTGAAGAATTTATGAAAATCCGTTTGAAAATGTTACGGAATCACATTGAAATAGAAGGGGTGGTGACATTGTGGTTAGCTGTTTGTTGGTCGGCCAATCCGGTCGGTCCTTCAAACAAAAATCAATATCTTAATAATTATTAGATCAGTGGCTGTCAAAGTTTATAAATATTATGAAAATGACATATGATGTGTAGATAGTCCTTTTTAATCAGTAAGCGAATGTCTCTGAGGCCTCTAGACTAACAGCGGTTTCCGATTCAAAAAAACTATCATCTGCTTAAACTTTGCGACTTTCAAACTTCATAAGATGAATTATTGAGGTAGGTAAATGACCACAATGCATAGAATGATTTATTAATTATAGTCTGATGTGACTGCATCCTTCTGCAAGGGATTACAGATGGCAGCAATATAAAGTGTTCAAAAACATTTTATCAAAAATGCCTTCGTCCCGAAGATTTTCGATCAGTCCTTGTTTGTTAAATTTAATTAAGACGATGGTTAATTAAATTATTTAAAATGCAAATCGTGTAATTTTGCCAAGCAAATTTATTCTAGATTTCAATTGAAGACCTTAAATAACTTGAGGATTTGTTATCCGATTGCTTACGTTGAGGTAAATGTCTTTGTTTAAATCGTATTCGTTAAAGATTGTATCCCTTGTACTTCTATCATTTTAGAAAAAATACAAACCTTCACAGGTTTAAAAGATCTTTATGTCATATGAAAATAAAGCAAAGCCCGTAATTGCTCGTGCAAAGGCCAAGAAAAGTGAAACTTTTGCTTTACAATTTGTAAACGTAATCATTTTTGCAGTTAGAATAACCATTCTTAACTAGTAGCGAAATGATTGTTGCGTCTACTGCACTGTATCCTGCTTTAGAGAACAAGGTCACATATTCTGTTTCACTTTCATTACATTTTTCATTTGTTTAAAGGAACTATTTCTATTTAGATAAGCAGTCATTATAAAGATGTCAAATTATCATAATTATATCATGTTCAGAATTGTCCGAAACACAATTTCGGATAAAGTTTAGAACGTTTCAGGAACGAATACAAGATATCAGCAGTGTTCCAATCGAAGGCTTTAACATAGTTGTATTTTTTCATCCTACTGTTTTAAAATTAGTCTGGTATTTATTCACAGTGTGTACAAATTGTACAATATCTGAGAAGTCAGGTATGAATGTATAATCTAATCTATTTTAACTACATAAATATTTTTGACAGAAAGAGGATTTGAAACTCCGATCGGCCGCCGTGGTCTCTACCTTTATAGTGTTTATCCTGACAATAAACTTCTTAACGGTATCTTCTCTTTGTGTATACTTGTGTTGTAATTTTGTAAAATAATTAGGCCGTGTCCCATGTTCTTTTCTCTTCGAGTATTTCAGTGCAGACATTTTTAACTCTGGCTACAGATATTGCTTTATTGCTTTATATTTCAAAGATTCGTCAGAATTGGAATAAGGAAATATTTCTGCTGTTGTAGACAAAATTTTTAAACTTGCCAGTAAACTAAACATATACACACGCTTGTCAATGCAGAATTAATGTCGGAAACGCTGTCATCAAATACCTAGATGTGATATATCATTCTCAATACAGATGAAATTTGGACGAAACGTCATCAAACCTAGATGTGATATATAATGATTGTTGAAGAGGGATGAAAGTCTAAAACGTTATCATCAAACAAAGTTGTGACTGACCATACTTATTGCACATGGATGGACGTAGAAAACATTCTCATCAAACGTTTGATGTGATAAATTATTCACGTTACAGGGCAGAGGGGTTATATTCTAGAATGTTGTCCTCAAACCTAATTGTGCCCCTTGCCGGCGGGGGGATAGAAAATGCTGGCTGTATCTCCATGCAGAGGGGTACGACTCCCCCGAAAATGGAGCCACCTGTTTGCCGTGGGTGGCGGCCCGTAAGCCGGAGAGGAGGGTCCTGGATGTTGAGGTGCCCCATGGCATCCCGGGGAGATGATGCGTACTTGTTTGCATGTGCGCATCTTCTTCCCGGGATGTGGGTGCCAATACACATCTTTGGCCTCTAATTCGGTGTAGACGTTCTGGCGGTCGTATTGGCCCGATACGATCAATCGGCTAGTCATGCCAAGCCCTAGGAAATCTCACCTTTACGTTTACATTTTCTATTGCTTATTTCAAACTGCATCTTTATGTGATAATTTTTATATTTTCACAAACACAACTTTGGAACAAAATACGTTACACAAAACCTGTCTTTACTCTGCTGTATTGTCACATTTTACTGCGCTCAATAAACTTCATATTACGTTCACACAAATGTATTTAACAATATATTTTCATATGTACTTCAATCTATGTTTCCTAGAAAGCGGTGGCTTAGGGCCAATCGGTTGGGTAGAGTAACAATCCCTTGAATCCATGTTTGCTTTTCTGCATTCAACTGGTGATATGAACAAGATTGAAAAATACCTGGCCGAGTATATCACTACAGTATCCCTAACATGTATGAGCTGGATATCCGCTCTGTTTTCATGTTCCCTTGTTGGACTCCGCGGCGGGTGGGGCTGCGAGTGACGAATTTGAAACATTTAATATGGAAAACCAAAATAAAAAACGACCGCATACCGAAACAGATTCTGACGCACGGAAGGTGAGAATCCTCACCGACCATACACTTCCAACATGGCATTACCGCGATTTCTTTTGATCCATCAACAGACGAATCATTCAAAATGTCAAGCCTTTCGCCATTTATAATTGAAAAAACCATCGAAGGCATTGCTGGTGTACCGAAATCAGTCAAAAAACTGCGAACTGGTGATCTGCTTGTTGAAGTTGAGAAAGCCTCACATTCACGAAATTTACTTTCCGTAACTTCATTTTACAACCGCCATGTAAGGCATTGCACACCGTACTTTGAACACCTCAAGGGGTCATTCGTTGTCCTGACCTGCAGGGGTTTCGGAGACGGAGATTGTGCAAGGCCTTTCAGATCAACATGTCACTGCTGCTAGACGTATAAATATCAAGCGATTAGGAAAAGAAATTCACACAAATACTATTATTCTTACATTTGGCACTCCGTTTCTTCCTTCATTCGTAAAAGTTGGATACCTCATCACAAAAGTTACAACATATATTCCTAATCCTCTTCAATGCTATTATTGCTTTAAAGTTTGGGCACAATGAGAAAAACTGCAAAGGCGATTACACTTGCCCAAAATGCGGACAGGATGGACATTCTCATGACCACGACACTTGTAGTCGTCCATTGCGTTGTGTGAACTGCAACGAGCCACATTCAGCCAAGTCTCGTGATTGCAAGACATGGAAAATCGAAAAGGAGGTTCTTCATGTCAAATTCACACAGGGCATTGGATTTCCAGAAGCAAGACAAATTGCCAATACCAAATTTACATCTCCAACACTCGTACAAACTTATTCATCAATAACTAAATCTGTCTCTAGCAAATCAACACAGTGCATTGATGCCTGTACTCAAACAGATTCAGTGACTGCTCAACAAAATCCAACTCAAACTTCTGTACCAACTGAAAAGCCTAAAGTACCAGCAAAACCTTCAGAGGCATCTCAACTTCAAAGGGCAGCTGCTAAACCAACACTGCCACCAGCTATACAAAATGTTCCTAAGTATTCAGGTACGCCGTCGTCACGACAAAACGTTTCATCAAACACTAATCAACGTGGGGTGTAGTCAAACACCCAAACAAAAAATTGACTTGAGAACTGATGGGTTTAGAAAGGGATCAAAATGATCCCATACAAACCCATAACCGGTTCCCTCATGATATGAACCGGTTAACAGGGGAAGATGATGACGATCTGCCATTATCTGCCCCGCCCAGTTTAACCAGCACAAAGGAAGGGAAAATCAAAAGGTTCCCTCCTGAGTCAATGCAACACTAATAATTTAATTTTCCAGTGGTTTAATTTTTATTTGCCATTGTAAATGGAAAGTAAAATTATCCAGTGGAATTGCCGTGGACTTAAAGCAAATTATAATGAAATTCTCCTTCTCTTATCAAAATATAATCCTTCACTTATGTGCCTTAGTGAAACATTTTTAAAGGAAACGGACAAAATAGCTTTCAAAAATTATTCAGTGTATAACTTCATAAACACTAACACTGATAGGGCGTCTGGTGGTACATCTATTATTATTAATAATGCATGTCCGCACAGACAAATTGTTCTAAATACAAGTATCCAATCAGTTGCAATAAACGTAACATTACATCGACCGATTACTATCTGTTCGATTTACATACCTCCCAAATATAAACTAAATCTTGAAGAACTTGATGATCTTATAAAACAATTACCACAACCATTTTTGCTTATGGGAGATTTTAATGGTCATCATGAATTCTGGGGCTGTTCTGACAGCAACACTAGAGGTCAAATTATTGAAACTTTATATTGAAAGAAATGCCCTCTGTTTATTAAATGATCAATCCAAAACGTATCTTCATCCTGCAAACAGGTAACTTTTCTTCGCTTGATTTGACAATTTGTCAACCGAACATCTTTCTTGATTTTGAATGGAAAGTACTGGATGATTTGCATGGTAGTGACCATTTTCCAATTATTATTTCAAATACTTCTAATCTGCCATCAGACCACCCTTCATATTTCAAATTTAATAAAGCTGATTGGAAGCAATTTGAAACGCTATGTATAAATGATTTGACTTTGGAGAATTTTACTAATTTTTATGATCCTGTTGATCGGTTTTCAGTTCTTCTGTCCGATATTGCTGACAAGTCCATTCCTAAAACTTCAAGAAATGGTAAACATAAAAATAAGCCTTGGTATAATGATGATTGTAAGACTGCTGTTCGAAAACGTAGAGCGGCCATTAAAAAGTTCAATATACGGCCGACGAAAGAAAACTTACAATCAGTTAGGATTCTGAGAGCAAAAGCTCGCAGAACTATAAAACAAGCAAAGAAAAAATCATGGCATTCATACGTTTTCAAAACTTAATTCTAGGTCCATCGGTTAAAAAAGTCTGGAAATGATTCGCAAAATAAGTGGAAAAGGAAAATCTTCAAATGTTTCCCATCTTACAAAGACAGACCAGTCTATTGCATCTAGCAAGGAGGACATTGCCAATACACTTGGTAAAACTTTTTCAAAAAACTCTTCATCAAACAATTATGATAAAAGGTTTCAAAACATAAAATCGACCTAAGAAAGCAAACCTTTAAATTTTGATTCAAATAATGATGAAGATTATAATAAATCTTTTTCACTCACAGAATTGCTTGACGCTTTAGATAAATGTCACGATACCGCAGCTGGTCCGGACCAAATTCATTATCAACTTTTAAAACATTTACCACAAGAATCATTAGACCTCCTACTTGAAATTTATAATATTACATGGAAAACTGGCATTTTTCCAGATTCCTGGAGAGAAGCTATAGTTATCAATACCAAAACCCGGGAAAGATAGCACTAACCCCAGTAATATAGACCGATTGCACTTACCAGTTGTTTATGTAAAACGCTAGAACGTATGATCAACTCTAGACTAGTTTGGTATCTTGAATCTAAGGCCTAATTACAAACTTTCAAAGCGGTTTTCGCAAGCAGCGCAGCACAACTGATCATCTTGTTCGACTGGAAAATTTTATTCGTGATTGCATTTGTTAAAAAAGAGCATTTAGTGTCTGTATTTTTCGATTTAGAAAAAGCCTATGACACTACATGGAAATATGGTATTATGAATGATCTTAACGACTTAGGTTTACAAAGGTCGTCTTCCAACATTATTATCGCAATTTTTATCAGATCGCAATTTTAAAGTACGTGTTGGTTCTACCCTTTCTGACTCTTTTGAGCAAGAACAGGAGTTCCACAAGGTTCTATTTTATCTGTCACACTTTTTAGCATCAAAATTAATAATATTGTGAAATGTTTGTCACCAGGGATAGATTGTTCATTATATGTTGATGACTTTCTAATATGTTATCGTTCAAAAAATATGCGTACGATTGAACGCCAATTACAGCAGTGTTTGAACAAAGTTCAAACTTGGGCCATGGAAAATGGTTTTAAATTTTCCCAATCAAAAACTCAGTGTGTCCATTTTTGTCAATTACGGAAACAACATTGTGACCCTGAGCTGTTTCTAAATGGTACAAAAATACCCGTTGTTGACGAAGCAAAATTTCTTGGTGTTATTTTTGATAAAAAGCTTTCTTTTATACCACACATAAAATACCTGAAAGCCAAATGTTTGAAATCGTTGAATCTTTTAAAGGTAATTTCAAATACTGATTGGGGAGCAGATCGCAAGGTTTTGTTAAGACTGTATAGAGCTTTGATTCGATCCAAGCTAGATTACGGTTGTGTTGTTTATGGTTCAGCCAGAAAATCGTATTTACAGATGCTGGATACTATTCATAATCAAGGTCTTCGTATTGCTCTTGGCGCATTTAGAACATCGCCTGTTGAAAGCTTGTATGTTGAAGCAAACGAACCCTCCCTTTATACGAGACGTGAAAAACTGTCATTGCAATATGCTCTGAGGGTAGCTGCCAAGAAATCCAACCCTGCTCATAAAATCATATTTAAACCCAAATACCACGATTCGTATGAGAGAAAACCAAAACAAATTAAACCTTTTGGATTTCGCATTGATAATTCTATGAAGGAAACAGATTTTGAATTTCATGATGTAAAAGATAATTTAGTTCTGAATACACCACCATGGATTCTTAATTCTCCAACAGTTCTTTTTGATATGAAAACCGCATTGAAAAAGGCTGAAACAAACCCTGAAATATTCAAGTCCAAATATAACGAAATCAAATCGGCTTACAAAGATCATTTTCCTATTTATACAGATGGTTCAAAAGATGATTCAAAGGTTGGATGTGCCGCCGTTAGCCATCTGCATCAATCAAAATTACGTTTACCAAATAACGCTACAATTTTTTCAGCAGAAGCAAAAGCAATTGATTTGGCCCTTAATTTTATTTCAGAATATAATGAAGAAAAGTTTATCATCTTTTCCGACTCACTTTCTGTATTACAATCAATACACAACCGTAATACAGAAAATCCTCTCATTCAAAACATTCTTCTCAGGGTTCATGAACTATCTTTTAAAAAGTCCATCATATTCTGTTGGATTCCTAGTCATGTTGGTATTTATGGAAATGAAGATGCTGATACTGCAGCAAAGAAATCACTTTCATTAAATCAATCTAAATTGAAATTACCATATACTGATTTTAGGTCAAATATCAACAAATACATTTTAACTAAATGGCAGTCCTCGTGGAACAATGCTTCGTTCAATAAACTTCGTGAAATTAAACCTACTTTAGGTGAATGGCACCAAGGAAATAGATCTGTTCGCAGGGAGGAAGTTGTTCTTTCTCGTTGTCGGATAGGTCATACTCGGTTGACTCATTCGTATTTGCTGAACAATGAAGATCAACCTGAATGTATACCATGTCAAACACCACTTACTATTAAACATATTTTAATCGACTGTATAGACTTCGATCCACAGCGCAACTCATACTACAATGTTGAATCTCTAAAAGAGCTGTACGAGCAAATTTCAGCCGACACAATTTTGCAGTTTTTGAAAGAAATAGGTATATATCATAAAATCTGAACCTTATTTGATTATTAATCACCGCTTTTATACTTTTTAATGTTTGCATTTGATTTTTTACACTATTTATGTATTTACGCTTTTACTTCAATGGTTTTATTTATGCTTTGCAATTAACGTAATCCATTTAACATTTTCTCGGCGATATATGACCTTTTTGTGTCGATTCGCCGTAAAACCCAACTCATTCATTCATTCAAACCTAATTGTTATATATCATGTTATGATAGAGGAGATGGAAGTGGAAAAGGTTGCCAACTAGGTCTGATCAATCATATTGCCTTGAGAGTTTTTGAAAGCCGAATACGTTGACATGCCTGCTACAGAGGGAAAAGGGAAATATGAAACGTTTTCATCAAACATAGTTGTGACTGATCATGCTTATTGCACATGGGTGGACGTATAAAAACATTGTCATCAAACGCTAGATGTGATAAATCATTCACGTTACAGAGCAGAGGGGTTATCTCCTTGAACGTTGTCCTCAAACCTAATTGTGATATATGATGTTATGATAGAGGAGATGGAAGTGGAAAAGGTTGTCAACTAGATGTGATCAATCATATTGCGTTGAGAGTTTTTGAAAGTCGAATGCGTTGCCATGCCTGCTACAGAGGGAAAAGGGAAATATGAAACGTTTTCATCAAACCTAGGTGTGATATTATTTTAATTAAAATTAACTTTTCCGTAAAGACAAACTTAAGTTTAACATAGCACATACCTAGGAAATTTGTCAGTTTTGTGAGAAATATTGAAAGTGTACTTCATGTATTGTATAAGCTTCCAGTACACTTGCCAGCGTCTCATTTATTGATTTGTTTTGAAAAATCTCCGAACATTCAAATTGGGAAAATCCGATATGATCAGAAGTATGCTCTGATATTTAAGATAATATATATTTTTTACACATATAAAAGGATGGCCGATTTTCTGGTATTGTGTATTTGCTTATTTTATGATTTTTTTCATAAATGCCGCTGTTTTGAACACTTTTGTCAGTTTTGATTGTTGAATATTAACTTTACTTTTAATTATTACACGATAAGTATCCTTCACTGAACTAACGAGAAAGCTTGGCCAAATGTTTGCTTCTTACGAATAAAAGGGTTTATATTTGTTAGAGAAACGTGGCAGTTAAAAAGCGTATTTATGTTATACTGAACGAAAAAGCCACTGTTGTTACACCTTAGTAGATGAATTTCATTTTATACTATTATCATAACTATATATATAAAGGAATATTATTGGTCAAGATCAAATATACAATCATTAATGCAGTTAATGACTTCGTATCGACAAGAACTTAGCTATGTACGTACATAAGCTTTTGGCATTTGAAATCCATGCTGTTTTTATCTCAATTTATCATAAGCCTAATCCCCGTCGAACTGTAATTATGTATATATGTATATGCATAAGTATTTTGTGGTGTTTTAGACAGCGAGTTATGTTTGATATTTGTAACTTTATTGTATGTATATCTATCGGTTGAGTTAGATTTTAGATTTTACGGCAAACTGACACAAAAAGGCCATATATCGCCGGATCATATCTTTCGAAGTAAGGTAGAATGTTCTGATGTTTTCTACAGTGCTCTGAATGTACCTTACTCCGTATATCTTTCGGAGTAAGGTACATTTAGAGCACTGTAGAAAACATCAGAACATTCTTGAAGCTGTACATGGTCATTGTTGACTTTTAAAGAAAGATATAGTGTGTGCTTACTTTACATCAGGAAATGCTTTTCTAATGTACAACTTAAATGTTTGGTACTATGCCTCAATGTCTGAGTGGTTAAGGTGACTGACTTCCTATCACTTGCCCCTCACCGATGTGGGTTTGGGCCTCGATTTGGGCGTAAAGTTCTTCATGCGACGGAACCCTTCATCTGGCTGGCTTACGAAATGTCGATGATTCCTCCAAGGTGCCCGCCCGTGATGAAATAATGCCTGGGGGTCGGGTGGCTCCTGGGGTCTTCCTCCTTTATGAAAAACTCGAAGGTCGTGTTATGTAGTTATGTGTGAATCATACTCTAACCACTTTGTTGTTTTCTCAGTTTATTTGACAGTACCAATATAGTATGCATGAAAATAAATAAAAAGAAAACTGTAGGACAAAGAACATAAAAATGTGAAACACAAAGAAATGACGAAATGAAGACTTCACTAAATGATACATCTCTAGCGATTATCTCCAGTTGTACTAACTTTTGAAATTTATTACCATGCACGTCTATGTAATGTTGACTAATGAATATAAATAATTGTAATAAGGTGTCCAAAGGTAAGGACAGTTTACAGAAAAGTTAATACAAGGCCATCAAAACTATAGATATGTTCAAAAAGGACTTGCATTCACAATGAACGGATCATACAGAGTGATGTTTATTTGAAGTGCCATGAAAATAGTAGTTCGCGCCAAAAATTGTCATTCATATAAAAATTAGAGATAACAGATCATATTTAATTGGGTTAACTAATATTAATGACGCGCCACAAACTAATTGTATTCTTTGATATTTCCATGATGGTAATTATGCATGGTCTGCATGAAAACATGTATCTAGTTACTAATCTGCAGTGTCATATATAAACCTAAGACTATGTCTAAATGTATTATTAAATTAATGTATATTAGTATGCACAGTACTTGGTGTATTAAGGTGAATTTTGACCAGACTTTATTTCTACAGTGTAAGATATTAAATATTCTAAGTTTTTAGAACACATTAATTTAGAGAGGGCCTGAATTGTCCATCTTTCGTCTTGTATGATATAGTTTCATACTGGTAGTATCAGAATGATCTGGGCTAAGTTCATATTGAGAGGAAACATCAGTTCACTAGGTTGTTATGGGTCTTTAAAGCGTGCAGATATGCTTCTACAAGAACAGTTGAATATGTTAGGCTATATTTAGAGATTAACTAGCAATGTTATCAATTTCAATACCTCAGACACTTTTTAATCTCACATATACACATTCTTGCAGAAGCATAATGTCTCGCCCACTGTATTATTTGCATATAGACTTTTCATTGCCTTCGGCATACAATGTGCCTTTGAAAGCAATAATTAAAACAATTTCTTTTATAATGATTATGCTTGAGTACCAATACTACATAGTACTAACCTTTAATAACTTACAATCGCTATACTTGGAATCGCTTCAAAGTCATTGAAGGTTTGTCCAACAGAATAAAATAGATAATTTTAATAGTATGTTTAGGGCTATATAGAACAACAGAGAATACTTTTCTATCATTCAACCACCCTAATTTTTTTCGTGAAGCAATTATAACGCACTTTACGAAAGCATGCATAAACAATAAAATCTCTGTTGAAATTTAGATCAATACTTTACACTACGATAATTCTAAACCGTTTCAAAACAAATTAAACTAACTTAGCGACCGTGCACAGTCTAATGTCAACGAATCTTGATAGCCGTTACCTGAGTTATAATTTTAATGAAACTATATCGTTCTATCTAAGGTATTAACTATGTTAAATAAGGAGATAAATATAGAATTCAATAAGCTTAAATCTTATGAAATGTTTATTTAGGGTTTAAGATTAAAACTGTGATCGAACAACGTTTAAAATGGAAGTCTCCGATAAATTAGCTGACGGAAAAGAAAATTTACAATTTTGTGAACATTGTCAATTTGTAAATATAACAACAAAAGCAAATGGAATATGTCGGGAATGTGAAGAATATATGTGCGATACATGCTTTTTAAAGAACAAGACAGAATACTTTTCTATCATTCAGCTACACTTTTTCCGCGAACAGTTAATAAATACAGCAGGTAAAGCATGCATAAACATTGGCATCGCTACTGACATTTACAAATGAATATCATCGACTTTATATTACTTTAAATCGTTTCAAAACACAACAAACTATCGATCGTGTACATTCTAATGTCACTGAAACCTGATAACCGTTATATGCAGTAGTAAATTTGAACGATATTTACGGTGTTAATTCAGGAAGTAAATGTAAGAATCAATCCTCTTAAATCTTATGAAATTTTAACTTAAAGTTTAAGATTAAAACTGTGAACGAGCAACGGTGGAAATGGAAGTCTCCGGTAAACCAGCTGAAGCAAGACATGATTTACAATTTTGTGACCATTGTGAATTTGAAAATGTTACAACAAAAGCAAATGGAATATGTTGGGAATGTGAAGAATATATGTGCAACGCATGCTTTCGGAATCATCTGAAGGGTAAAAGGAATAGAAATCATGAATTTATTGATATGAATGACCCAAAGTTGCTGCAAAGAAAGTTGCAGAAGAAGTAGAGAAATGTAAACTGCACGATAATGAGGCGATCAAATTCTATTGTCGTAAACACGAAATAGTTGGATGTTGTGACTGCATTATACTGGATCATAGTACATGTAAACCCGAATACATAAAGGACCTGTCGAGAAATTTTCAAGAAACTGAGGATTTTATTATCTTGAAGAGGAAAATTGAACAACTGGAGCGTGAGAACAAAACAAACTATGAGAACGTTCAAAAGAATCGTAAGGACTGTAAAGGGATGCACGAAGAAGTGCTAACTAAAATAAGAAAGTTCAGAGCAGATATCAATATTTGTCTGGATAAGGCAGAATCAGCTATTATATCTGAAATGAAACAGCTTATGTCCGACAACGACAGACTTCTTGATAAGCTAGACAACGAATATGCAAAATGTGCATCTAAAATTGAAGGATTAAAGCAGAAACTTGACCCAACTGTCCATAGAGAAAATGCACTGTTTATACAAACAGTACGTAGCAAAGAAATGTTTCTTGAAATTGAGCATGAACTGTCAAAAAATGTACAGTCGGTATGCGAAGTAAAGAGTAGTGAATTTGTTCCTAACCAACAACTCTCCAGTATCATCAAGTCAGGAGGAAAACTTGGAAAATTGAATATTTCTAATATAAATGAAGCTAAGCATGGTGAAATCACAAATGTAGAAATGAACGTTGATTCATTAACATTTGTGGAACCAGAGAGGCCAAAGAAGCCAGTACAGCAGGAAACAGATAGAAAAACTGGTAACATTACGATTATTTGTTTATTCTCAGTTCTTTACTTTACATATCACAGAATGCAAACAAATATATTATGTAATATGGAGTTTAACTTTTACGACGTTGCATGTTATCAAATATTTATAATCAATGACTTTGCGATTATATGCATAGCATACAGAACAAGTAATACATTTTAGTAGACAAATAGCCATGTTTGTTCAATGTCACGATATATTATCACGTTATCGGGATATTGTAAAATTGCCGCATACAATTTTAGCCTCCAAAGTTAGCTCGTCTATTATCATTTCATCTGCATTATTTATGAATCAGACCCTCTAACAACTTCATTGTAGTTTTATGTTGTGCAAAAAAGCAAGATCACAGGCATAAAGGCATACAATGTCAAGACAAAGATCTAATAGGAACAATGCGTCTCACTTACAGCGGTGAACGTTCGAATAAGTATAGAATTTTTGGTAATCAAACTGACATAGGCAACGTTGCTTTTCATCGCAAAATAACCCGATTCTATTTTTTTTTGTAGAATGTAATTAGAACTTTTGTTCGGAACTTTATATTATGTGTCAAGTTCTGTTTAAACATGCACAACGTTTCACTTATGTTTTAGATGTGAGACCGTCACCTGTTTTTGTCGGTGCCCATGTACAAGCAGAATCGTCACTTGACTTGGTAAATATATTTGTTTTATTTCTATTGATTGACTGTGACAATAATTCAAGGACGATGATATATCAGGCCGAAGTTGAGCTTATAAAACTTACGTTACTGACTAAATATCCATAACATCAACAACAAACATTCAGAAAATATTTATTAGACATGTGATATCTTACAACTTAACACATCATTAATTTCACAGTTGTGTAAATTGTGAGGCTTCAAGTATTATTCCATGAGTGTTTAACAGGTAAATATTCTTCTCCTTATTGATATAAATGTCGAGACAATAAGCAGTGAGGCGTGTTAACATGTACGGAAATGTGATGTGTTTCGTGGTTGTAACTATGCCGCGCAACATTTTTTTTCAGTATTTTTTTGTTGATAATTTTTCTACATGTTAATAGTTAGTATACCTAAAATATATTTTACTTTGAAATGCATTCCATGAACATTTGCAACAAACTCCATACTGCCAGTAAACAAAAACCATCATATTAATTAAGCGACTTTTTATCATGTCATGAGGCTTTCAAGCAAACTTTCAGAAGAATTTAATTTAGTGCAAAACCAAAATGCATAAAAGAATTATGGCATCAATACCTTGCCATTTATCAATACAATTATAAGCCCGTGTTTGAAACGTAACCTACAGTATTTTTCAATGTAGTTCCATCATGGCTGGCAACAAGGTACTGTAACAGCTGTACATCCAGACGGTACTGTCGACGTGAGGTGGAATTTTTCAGGAGAAACACGGTCTGGTTACAGAGTAGGAACGGGATGGAACACTGTTATACTCATTCAAGAAAGGTAAACTCTGTCTTGCTTATGTATATAATTTCATTGGAACATTTTAAGATAACATTAAGTCTTTGAGATATATTATGTTAAAATACGTCAATTAGGAACATGAACATGATGTATGATGTACAACGATGCCTGGGATTAGATTTGTAAAACTGACTATGGTCTACTGTAACGCTAAATGTAGTTGATACATGCACATTTTTTTTTGCACAAAATAATATTAACTCTACATAACTATATATTGCAGAAAATGTTGACGAAATGCCTTTTAATGTATTTCGATTGGGGATTTCCTAACAGAAATATGCAGAATAAGTTTAGACGTGACGGAGACAGCGACAGTCAAAAGTTATCACGCTGTCCAGAAACGGCTTATTATTTGGACTACATTGAAAAGTCACCAGTGACCTATAAAAATAAAGGAGTGATGTTATCGCAGTGGCTACAAATATCTGAAATTATGGATCCGTTTTTGGAAGTTTATTTTCTTTTAGATTTATTACAATTATTTGTATTAATAAGAATTCATTATTTCTGCAATGTAAGTTTGTTATGTCTCAGACTGCATTAACCTTATATCCCAACATGTGAAAACTCGACAAATATTCTAAACAAAAGAAAGTTCGGTATAGACATACATCTGCACATAGATGAAGAGAAAAGCGTGTTTGAATGATTTTTGTTATTCATATTAAAACATACTGCATCAGCAATTTTACATATATATTATCAAGAAACCAGTCACAAATGATAACAGCTTCAAATTGAAAAGCTTGAGCTGTGTAAACCTAACAGAATCACATTAGGCCTACAACCTAAGAAACTGTGTCTCTTTTCGTGTGAATGTTTGGAACTGAGGACTTAATGTTAAATAGTTTGTGTTCCAATTTCAAAGTTTATAGAGGTCAGAATTTACATAATCCAGGGATCGTAGACAATGACTATTGTAATTCTTTTTAATGTCATTATTGTCAAATTACGGTTCTTTTTGGAAGGAAGAATGGGTCAAAATTTCAGGCAAAAATACCCCTGATGGACGTCTGGTATGGGAGAATGACAAACAATCATTTACATGTACAATGCCTGTTTTAAATTCAAACGACAAACCATTCTTAAAAGCTAATGATCAGAATTTCACTCAGAGAAAAACACTGTTTGCCGAAATTCTCGAAAACCTATGTTTAATTAACTGAACAGTTAACAGTCTATGGCATTTTTTAAAGACTAATCGTTAGCTCTATAGATTAGGGATAGTAGTAGTAGGAACCTTTGTGATGTTTATTGATAATTTTTTATTATTTTGTATATAGGCAATATTTTTTTTCTAAGTGCTCAACTCTGGTCAGTGATTTTTAAATTAGTGGATGAAATACATAATTATGGGAAAGGGGAGAAGAGCAATATGTGCTTTTCAAAGTTCAATACCTATTAATTTTGACACAAAGCACAATATACCAGACCAAATACGGTAAAGCGCCTTGCAGTACAAACGAACTCGCACATGATATAGCAAGTACACAAACCCAGTCAGATTAGTTTCGATGCTGCTTTATATACGAGCCCGATTTGTACTACACATCTATATACTCAAATCTCTGTTTTCATGTCTCACAAATCAGTAGTGCCATTTTAGTATTTTTAAATGATTGGGACCACAGAATATGGCTACCCAAACAAATAACTTTGGGTCGCGTTACCGCATACAAACAAGTGTTTTAATAACGGCTAAACTCATTCGGAATATAGACTTTATCTAGTGCCTAAAAGAAACTTTCTATGCCGTAGGCCTGAGTGATATATTGCTTCGCATAAGAATGAAAACTCGGGTTATTCTACAATAAATCACACTTGAGAAATTATTATTTCGATTCTAACACCGATCGATTTTTAACGACCGTGCTACGAGTCTGGATCGGACGACGTCATTGCACGCGAGTGGTTTATTGCAGAATAACCCGAGATATATTTTGCTCTACATGTATGTAGTTAATTTGTTGGTCGTGTTAGAATTTAAAATTAATTATTTTAAAGACGAGCAAATATGCTTACTGTATATTTCATTTTATCCTTAACTTTTCGTAATTTTTAGAGCTTTTAGAAGCTTTAAAAATTAAACGAATTGAATTTTCCATCGACCTAAGTGCAATAAACGTTGATTTACAGAATATAGACAAGTTTGTGAAAGAGTTTGAATCGGAAATTATAGAGAATGTTCTGAATAAGCACGCTCTCCTAAAAGGAATAAAAACACTGTAATTCAGAGAGCACCGAAATCGTGGTTCAATAAAAAAGTGCAACATCTAAAGCAACAAGTTAGAAATTCCACACATGGAGGCGTTATGGCAAAACAGATCAGCTTTAATTGTATATAATAAATGAATACAATTTCGAAATCAAACGTCAAAAGAGAAACAGACACAGTGAAAAGATAGAGAACGCTTAAGGTGATTCAAACTTTAAGATTCTGTATGGATTGGTATCTGAAATAACTGGTACTAAATCTGAAAACCCACTGTCTCGAGAAGAGTCTAATAATCCATTGGCAAAAAAATAAATAAAATAAAATTGCTGACCTTTTCATGTCAAAAAATCTCAAAAACACGTCAATCCCTAAGTAAATACCAAAACTCTGAACCTCAAGTAAAGGATGTACAAAATTTAAACAAATTTACTGAATTGACTCAAGATGAAGTGAAAAATCTCATCAATGAATGAATAATACGTTCTCAGAGTTAGATATTTTGCCAACACGTATTCTGAAATCGAATGTAGATGAACTTCTCTCTAGTATCACTACATTGGTGTATCTCTCATTAGAACAAGGTGTTTCCCTGAGAAATACAAACAAGCAGTTATCGGACCTTTGCTGAAAATGCAGGTCTTGAACTAGAGCTTTTTCCACTTATCGCCCTGTGAGTAATTTATCATTTCTATCAAAACTTATTTAGAAAGCTGTTCTTAACAGATTAAACAAACATGTAAATCAGAACAGTTTTTTTGCATAAGAACCAGTCTGCATATAGTATATATCACTCCTGTGAATCTGCGCTACTTCGGTTGTTCAATGATCTTCTAAGTGGTATGGAGGAGGACAGTTCTAAACATGTAATATTTTCATTCGCCCAATTCTGGTCCATTGAAATTTTTTACGTTTATTTCGTATGAACAGCAAAAGGAAAGGCGCGAAAGATACGTCAACGCTGCTTAGTGATCACGGACCGCTGTTTTGACGACGTCCGCGTATAGTCAGGGAAAACGTTCTTAAGTTGAGGTCGCAGTTGTTCCGTCAGGTGAACAGAATGGCCGGAAATCTGATGTTAATGTTAAATGCATCAAAATGGGTGCAATTTATAATATAATCTTGTTTACACATGGAAAGGAAATAAAATGTAGATATAAAAATGAAATATTTCTTTTCGGTGTTCATGCGAAATGAACAACATAATAGGATAGGCAAATTTATAGATTTGCCGAACCTATTCTGTCGTTCATTTCGCATGAACATCGAAAAAATATTTCATTTCTTAATTGCATCACTTACATTGGTTGTTGGTGAAAGCAAGCGTTGAGTTCAAGATACTTTCTTTCATGTATAGCTGTCACACTTGCAGAGCGCCTCTGTGTTTAACAGAATTGCTTACATAGTATATTCCAAATAGACAAGGTGTGTGATCGTCTGAAAATTCTGAATGTCGTTATGTTGTTCAATACAACATGTGCAAAACATTCAACGACAGAAGTTTCTGTACTATTGGCCCAAAACTTTGAAATGAACTGCCATTAGAAATACACAATAGTAAATCACTTGACATATTTCTTAAGACCCTAATACACAGATTTCGCGGCATTGTATTTTTTTTTTTTTTTTTCATTTTTTTTCATAACTGGCTATTATGCGAAAACACCAGTTGAAAAAAATAAAAATATAAAAAAATAAAAAATAAAAAAATAGAGAAAAAAATTTTAATAATTATCTATGAACAAATGCCACACGTGGTGTTGTTGTTGAACTTTCCTGTTTATTAAAACAGCAGTTGATAGTTCTGCATTTCAGCATTTATATTTCCAAGATTTGTTTGATTAAACGCACTTGTTGGCAAGGCTCTATGGGTGGGGTAGTGTGTAGTATTTCTTTCTTAAATAGTATATGATGGTACCATTAACCGAGAGGTCTGGGCGTACCATGTGATGCTTTAGGTACTGGTTTTCGCAACAGGGGTAAAATGACCTCAAAGGAAGGGGTGCGGCCAATAAGGCTGCTATTATCATTGTTGTCCTTACTAATATCGTTAAAATATTTTTTTTTCAGGCGCCCTCGAAAGGGGTTACCCCATTTATTTTCCCCGTCGATGGCGTGATAGGGGTCGGGGAGCCGCCTATCAGCCTTACAATAAATAAATCATTATCAATACACATACATAATAATGCAAGCAAAAAAATTACATCATAAATAAAATGGAACACATATAATTTCATATCTCCAAGAAAAATGTTTAAGTAATTCTGAAAAAAAATGACATTGAAATGTAACAATTCATAAGCGTATCAGCTATATGTTGTGTAAAAAAAACAACATCATTTCAACAAACAGTATCAGTAGTCGCCGTTTAAATCATGCTTGTCCGAAAGCGAAAATGACAAGGTAGATAAGACGAATGAGAGTTGAATTACTTCCCTTACATTATCTGAAAAAGTTTTAAAAATCGTGGAAAGATGTTGTACTCTTTATCAGAAAAGTTGAAATGAATTTGATCACAGATATTAGCAAAAAGTGTTCTATAAAAACTTGTTCTTGATTGTATCTTATTATTGAATTTGCAATTATTTCGGTATTTCCAAATAGCCCATTTCGTTTCAAAAATGACAGTGTTTATTAGTAGATTAAGGTTTGTATGATTATGTTCATATAATCCAAAAAGTACCGCGAACAAGTGATATCAATATTTAACTGTATTAAGTTATTATTCAGCCTTTCTTCTATAAATTTCCAAACATTTCCTGCAAAGTTGCATTCCCACATTAAATGAACTAACGTTTCTTCGTATAATTTACATATGCAACATTTTCCGTCGGACAGATTCATAAGAGAAAGTTTGTGTTCTGTAAAAACAATATTGTGAACGAATTTCCACTGGAATTGTTTGGCTTTATTAGATGCGAAAGAATTTGAAATTTGTGCCCAAACATTTTTCCATGGCAACGTGACGTTTAACTTATTTTTCCATTTATATTCTACCTTAAGTTTTGAATTCTTTCTGGTTCCAAATTTTGGAAATTAGTTTAATTTTAAAAATCTTTTATAAAGTGTCCAGTCTTGGAACTTAGTTCAGTGCCATTTAGGTACATAGGTAAAATATTCTCAATATTGAAGTCGTTTTCCTTCAAAGCATTTATGTACTTTTTGGGGATACTAGATTTGATAATTTGCCATTCAGCGATTCATTTTCGTTTATTTTCTAACATATTTAACAACACGTCTGTACTAACGAAAGTATTGCGCTCAAAATCTCAAATCTCTTTTAAAAACAATATGTTAGTTTTTATGTAAGAACTAAAAAATAGGGGTTTATTTCGGTACTTGATTTCAGAATTACAAAATATGTATGTATTTTTAACATCAGATATCGACAGTGGTTTGAAGCAGTTTCTAAAACGGACTCAATGTTCAAGAGCGATTTTGTAAATTAAAGTTACTTATTTTTAATTTGTAATGTAAGTTTTCAAAAGATGAGCATTTGCAAAGAAAATAATTTTCCTTCACTTTTCGATCATAAAAGCGTAAGAAATATTTCCCTATAGCATTCCAGTTTTGTTCCTTTGAGTGTATAACTTTATATAACATCTTAACGTTAAAACTAGCATACATATTTGATATATTGCACCTATTAAGACCTCCGTCTAATTGAGTTAAAAGAATAGTGTTTTTGGACACTAACGGCCGTTTAACGTATTTTTGTCCACTTAATATGTTTAAATGTTGGTGTTTTTCCTTTTGACTTACCGATACAAATACCTGTTTTTTTTTATCTTTGTTCATTTTTGCTCCGGATGCTTTTTCATATATGCACAGATTATGAAATATTTCAGAAATTGACTTTTCAGTTTTACAGAAAAATTGCATGTCGTCAACGAACTGATTTAATTTTGCTTCAAGTTTTAAGCCGTTTTGCGATGGTAAAGTGATACCTTGTATATTAGTATCCTGCCTTATAGCACATGCCATAGGTTCAGCTTGTAAAATATATAGGAATGGCGCGATCGGGCATCCTTGTTTTAAAGATCGAGATATTGAAAAGTAGTCTGCAATAAAACCGTTTGTTTGTATTGTTGTTTTAGATCCAATAAGGCACATTTGAATCCATTTTCTGAACTTTTCACAATACCATATGCCTGCAAGCAAATATCTACCCATTCCCATTCCACTCTATCAAAAGCCTTATTTTGATCCAGAAAAATAATAACTCCATCTTTATCTGCAAGATCAGTGTAATCTATTATGTCCTGAATAAATCTATTTGCATCTGAAATTTGACGTGCTTTGATATAGCCTTTTTGATCATTATGTATCAGTTTAGATAACATAGGTTTAATTCTTTCTGCTAAACATTTTGCGATAATTTTATAGTCCACATTAAGGAGTGTTAACGGGCGCCAATTTTTTAGGGTTTACATATCTCCGCTTTTATACAGAAGCAACACAACGCCTTTATATTGTGAATCCGACAAACAAAAGGAATCGAGAATTTCCTAAATGACATCAAGAAAATCTGCTTTTATCAAATACCAGAATTTCTGGTACCATTCTGCGGTTAATCCGTCTTCCCCAGGTGATTTTAAGAGTTTAAATCCCATTATTACATTTTTCACTTCGTCTTCCTGGATGTCTGAATCTAATAAGATCTTTTCGTTATGATTTATACTTGTATTTAAGTTGGAAACAAGATTTTTCGCAGACAAAAAATCAATCCCTTCAGACAAGGTAACTCTTAATCAAATCGTTTTTCAGATATATGTGACATAAGCTCGTATGCCCTTTATGCATATTTTTGACAATTAGCGGTAATAACTTTGGTCTGACAGAAATCTGGAACAATAAACAGAGCTACACCTGCTGAATAATATTTCCGCGATGTTTCATGACCCTACGTCTGACACTTTTCGAGATATGTGCAATCTTTCATAGCATTTTATACATATGTTTGAGTAAGTCAAGGGCCATAACTCTGGCCTGACTAGGCGATATATCTAACAAAGCCAAGGATGCACAACTTTTCGTTCTGAATAATATTCTTGTTATGTTGCATAATCCATTGTCAAATAGGTTTTAAGATACACACATAACAAACTCATGCTCTTTTTATGCATATGTTTGACTAAGTCAAGGGACATAACTCTTGTCTGTCTTTACAAGATCCAAATTGAAATATCAGGTACATAAAGTTCCGTGCTGAAAATCAATATTTTGACATTTGATGACTCTGGGTCTGCAATTTGAGATATGTACGACACAAATTCTGACGAATGGACGCATATATTAAGTGTTGTGTAACATTTCGCATTAGCAAAAGACATTTCTATTCTCATTTTTATAATTGAATAATTTATTTCGTATTCTCACCTTTCCTCCAGTCTACAAAGAAACAGTATCACTAAAATATGCCAACAAATGTAAATGTTTCACACATCATAACATTCATGAGGTCATATTCATAGGGAAAAACGTCTTTTGTGTATAAACATCTGCAGAAGCCCAAGGGATTTTTGGTGACCTAGACCAGTCATATTGGACAAATACTCTATATTATACCAAATATCCACCCTTACAGTTTTAAATACCGCAAATTCTGTAGCTCGTCCGGAAATATAACGGAATAATGCAGTACTTCTAAACTAGGAAGTTTGGTATAAAGTAAGCTAACATGTCAAATAAACATGTTTTACGCCGTCATATTAACATTTTTATTGTTATTATTTATTATTTAATATACTGACAGGTAAACAAATTTCATAAACAATGCTCATTTACAGAACAGAATGATCGAATCAATGCTAAATATTATAAGATACATTAGTCAACAAGTTCAACGTTAGTTGCTATATGCAGGAGTCATTTGCTATACGTCTAACAAAATTTAATACTTAAAATGTGACATATGACATGAATAAAAATGTAAAAAGGAATATATTTATTGAAACAGATTAGGAGACAATCTGCCATAAACATTTCAACATGAACAATATACTAATAAAAATTGATTGTACTGACTGAACACAGGGGCCACCGTGGCCGAATGGTTAAGGTCGTTGACTTCAAATCACTTGCCCCTCATCGATGTGGGTTCGAGCCTCACTGGGCGTTGAATTCTTCATGTGAGGAAGCCATCCAGCTGGCTTACGGAAGGTCGGTGGTTCTACCCAGGTGCTAGCTCGTGATGTAATACTGCACGGAGGGGCACCTGGGGTCTTCCTCAACCATCAAAGCTGGAAAGTCGTCATATGACCTTGTGTCGGTGCGACGTTAAACCCAACCAAAATAAAATAAAAAAACTGACTGAACACATATAGTTAATTCACGTTGAATGATCAATATCTAATTGAAAACTAAATATGCGCACCTTCCCCTGGAGCATGTTGAGATTGAAGCCTCCTATGAACTTTTGCTGAATTTCAGGCAGTGTTTCTAGGAACTATTCCTGACTGATGATGCTATAGTTTTTTAATGATGAATCGTCAAAGAGCACATCGGTGAAAAATCATCTAACCGAAACAAAAAAGATGATATGCGCTCTGGACAGTAAAGCTTCCTATGAAGTTCGGCTAAATTCTAATCAGTGGTTGCTGAAAATTACTCCAGACAAGAATTGTACTATTATGGTATACTATTCCATTGTTGAATTATCAAAGGCTAATAACTATGTATAAAAACATCCGACCAAAACATTAAGATAATATGCACATCTCCTTTCAATGAAGATTTTTTTGAATTCCAACCAATGGAGAAATACTCTGGACAAGAATTGTACTATAATAAACTGTTGATTAATCAAAGGGCAATGACTCAATGGAAAATCATCCTACCAAAACACGAATGTAATATGAACATCTCTTCTTAAGAGTAAAGCTTCCTACGAAGTAACAGTGTTTGCTGAAAATATTCCGGACAAGTATTGTATTATAGTATGCTTTTGTTGAATAATCCAAGCACAATAATTAATTGAAAAATTACCTGACCGGAAGTTGATACAGTTGTAATATGTGCATCTCCTTTTTAAGTTTCAGTGAATTCCAACCGGTGGTTGCTGAGAAATACTCCGGACATGAATTGTACTGCATTTGTAAATAATATCACTGTCGGATTATCAAAGGGCAATAACTCTGTGAAAAATCATCCGACTGAACATAACGACAATATGCGCATCTCCTCTGAGAAATACTCCGGACAAGAAATGCGGGACGGACGGATGGACGAAGCGGCGACTATATGATTCCCCTTCGGGGAACATAAAAACTAATCTAAGCATTTCATCATTTTCTGACTCATATGGAAAATCATCTGCGTTAATGTTGAAAAAAGAGTGCTCGTTTTCATACCTCAGGCAAAAAATGAAACGAAATAACGGCAAATGAGACAAAATATACAACCTCAGTCAAACATTTACCTACTTAAACGTCAGACACTTGTCAAAATTTAAACCTTTGAAAATGGAAAAAAATGAAATCATACACAGTCAAACAACATAGACAACCTCAGTCTAGGATCACCTATTTAAAGGTAAGAAAATGGGAAATCAAAAGAAATCTTGCAAAATGAAACAATTCAAAGTATTTCGAGGCCATACCTTCAAATATTGTTAGGCAGTTTGAATTTTAGACGTAATGTGATTTTAAAAGAATAAGGTGAGCCAAGCGGTCTTAGATGCATTTTTTTAAATACTGTTGTGTACTGACTGAAAGATTGCCTTAGAAATGTACTTCGATAGTCATATCAACACACTGAGCTATACTGCATATATCATATGCATAGAAGTAACTAAAGGTAAAAACTGTTGTAATTATTTATGAAACAAGTTATGTTGACAGTGCACATGTCTAATCACACTGGTTTTTTTGACTCGCCTAAACATCATTTTAGATGATTTCAGAGACTCGTCTTTAAAGTTCAAATAAACCATTCCACTTGTCACAGAGCCGTTTATAATTCTTGTTCCCGGAGTTAAATATCGCCCGTTGAGATTTACATATGAGCAAGTTTTATACCACCAAGCGCCATGACATTTAGCAGCACAATTTCCTCCGCCTAGATCACGATCGCGAGTGGAGAATGGTAGATTGTAATTGTACGATAAACCTTTGCCACTGTCACCTGTGAAATATACGACAACCTTTCTGTATCATAGGTAATCAACTGAATGGCATACACGCAATTTCAGTTCCGCTTATATACTAAAAGCGGTGATTCCTAATCACTTGTGGTCATCATGTACTTTTCATATATATCTCATATAATAAGTGATCCCCGAGGCTGGGCCGCTTTTCACCCAAGGGAAATAATTCGAACAATCTTGTTAGAGATCAACTAGGAAATGATGCAAAACAATAGCAATGGCCTAGGCCTTGAACTTTCAGACAAGATGATTTTATGTTTTGTTCCAATATAAGTTTAAGTTAAACTTGGGACCCCCAGGCCAGGGCCTCGTTTTACCACAGGGGCATGATTTGAACAAATTTGTTAATAGACCACTAGGCAATGTAACAAACTAAAGGCCTTACAGTTTCTGGCAAAAAAGAGTTTTCATTTTATTCTATATAAGTCTGGGTGGGGCCTCTTTTCGACTTAAGGGCTTCACTTTAATAATTTTGGTAGAAGACAACTAGGCAATGCAACGTACAAAATATTAAAAGCCTATACCTTGCAGTCTCAGAGAAGAATATTTAAAAAAAAATACTGTATGATTCTATGTAAAAATCTGAAACCCAGGGGGAGGACCTCTTTTCACCCCAGGGTAATAATTTTAACAATCTGGTAGAGGACTACAAGTCAATGCTACATACCAAATATCAAAGGCCTAGGTCTTGTGGGTTAAGACAAGAAGACTTTTTTTTATATACAATTCTATATAAACCATGCAATTCCATAGGCGGGGCAAATTTTGAACCTAGGAGAATATTTGAACAATCTTAGTAGTAAATGACCTCTAGATGATACTACATACCAATATCAAAGCCCCCCCCCCCCCCACAAGGTCCTGTGGTTTTGAACAAGAAGATTTTTCAAAGTTTTCCCTTTATTTATAAGTCTATGTTAACCATATGACTGTCAGAGCGGGGCCATATTTGACCATAGGGGATAATTTAAACAATCTTGGTGTGGTGGGCCTCTAGATGATGCTACATACCAAATATCAAAGTTATAGGCCCTGTGGTTTTGTACAAGAATGTGTTTATATTTTTCCTGATATAAGTGTGCGTAAACCATGTGACCCCTAGGGTGAGGCCATAGTCGACCCTAGGGGAATAATTTGAACAATCTTGGGCCACTAGTTAAAGCTACATACAGCACATGTTTTCTCATACATGTAATGAAAAATGTTTTGAAAATATACAAGGATTTAAGAAAATGAGTGATATTATGAGTAATATTATAATACCTTTCATAAATTTAATGGCATCTTGAATTAACAGATAACCTTAATTTGTTACCAGGCAGGAAACATCACGGTAAATGAAAACGACATCTTTCTTTTGATTTGACATTGGACATTTTACTAGAAAGTCATTATCCTTAGAAAGTGCGTGTGCGTATTCAAATTATAACAAGGGTTAAATAATTGAAAAAAGATGAGCTGACAACATAATTTTCGTTTTTTCTATATGTCAGTTATCCTTTAGGAGTACTCTTCCCTATTACATTAATTTCATTGTAAAAAGTATATATACTCAGTTCTTTGCGATTTTGATTGTCTGTATTCGTGTGAACGGACGTATACATTTGTTTATTATTATATTCATGTTTTACATCCTTCAATTCCTTGGTCGAAGTTAATTTGAACTGGAAACATATTTGTAAAGAAAGCGGGACCTGTTACGTTATGTGAAAGGATATGATCGGTGACTAAATATCTATTTGCTGATGTAGTGGTACCATAATTGTTATAGAAATTGACATACATGTAGTCGCAAAAACTCTGAACACAAAAATCAGTTATATAATAATAATGTAACAAAATTTTGCAACTCCAACATGCAGCCGTATTACCTGCCGTGCCTGTTCCTTTGTCTATACGAATATGTCGATTACCAGCTACAAGATAGAAGTTCTGAAATATTTCAAAAGCTGTAGAGCCGTCTGCTGCAGACAGGTCTATTCGTAACTCAGTTTTACCTTGCAATGACATCTCGTCGATATACTTCAATCCTAAGTAACAAGATATAGAGGATAAGTTTCTGCAGTAGTTTGGCCAGATTTTGCGACGGTTTAAATCTACTGTTGCAAGATATTTAACTGTAATTCATTTTCATGCAAGTGTCAGTTAATTTCTGAATTCTTTTTTTTAAATTCAATAATTTATATGCTATATTCTTGACAAGTTTTTTGTCTTATAATTTTATATCTATATTTTTCTTATGATGATAGTGCATTTTAGGTTCTTGTTAGTGACATAATATCATCGAAGATTTACTTACCAAGCCAGAATTCCGTCGATAAATTTCCAAAGCCATTTTCGTACTGTGCATTGGTGTTAAAGAAGTCAACAGAGCCGTCATAACGGTACTGAAATACCTGTAATTCAAACGCATTACGGCAATAAAAATAAATTTGTTTCACACGTTTTAAGAGTATATCGATATTGAAAGCAGTATTCTAGGTTATGTTGTACACGTCTATAACAATCTGCCTTAAATTTATCATTTACGGTATTATTTCAATTTGTTTACTAATGTTTCACAACGCCTCCTGATAATGAATGATTCAAAATTTATATTCTTGTATACCGGATGTAGGTTGTCGGTGTTTTCCCCATGAACACCATCCGTCACTCTGTCTGTCTGTCAGTCATGAATCTGTATCGTGCATATCTCAAAAAAATCTTATAGTGTCGGTCAGAATGGGAAGTTGTGCACCTGCTGTAACATTTTTAATTGTATTTCACACAGGCACACCAGAGTTACGGTCACTGACTTGATCAAAATATGCATAAAATAGACATTATCTACGATTTTGAAGCATTATATGTGTATCATTCAGCATGGATATTTGTGCATGATATTTAACTTATTCAAAAATATGCATGAAAGAGCATTACATATGCACTTATAAAAGAAACGGCGCAGTCTGGTCAGGATCCATGCTGTTCTTTTTAAAAGTCTATTGCAATGAGAGAAACCATTAATTTATGTTGCATATATGTTAAAAAATGTTTGACCTAGAGTTATGAAACCATTTAGAAACTTTATTCAGCATGTAAATTTAGGCATCTGAGTTCAGTGTTCTTGTATTTTCTGGTCCTTTGGGGTCACGGAGTCCATTCAATATATGTGTAATAGAGTTCCGCTTCAGCCGGTGCTAGGGGTGTGAGAGGTGTTGCATATTTCATTATCTATGCTGAGCAGAATAAATCAAACCGAGTCTGCTATTATTCTGCGTGGTTGCGTTCTATGCTACAAGGAATTGTTTTACAGATTTCATTATTGTGGATTTAAATCTCCAAGATCAGAGATATGAGTCCATTAAAAATATGCTTTAAGTGCATAATCGTTTTTGTTGCATGTGTCTCTAAAAGTATTTGACCTACAATCATATTGGCTTATGTGGTCACGTGATTGGGTGTGGACCCACATTTTCAGTGCTCCGAAGTTTGTTTGTAAATGTTATGGAATACATAGTGGTTATGGACAACACTTTTTTATTGGAATATGTTGTGTGGCTAATAATGAGCTCATCAAGAACGAAAAAAGTGAAAAGGCGTAAAAAGGGAAGTAGCATTGGGGATGAATATGTTACGCTCAGTAATATAACCTTGCCTATTATCTTATTTTGTTTCCCCAAAAGGTATCACTCTGTATAGAAAATAACTATATGGATTGAATATAGGGTATTTATTTAAAAAAAAAGAAACATCTGAAAACAAAGTGACATTAAACTGTACAAAAAATAAGAGTTATCTATGTCCAGATGACAATAAGCTGCCTACACATAAGTTATTAGAGAGTACAAAAGTACCTTACTAAAACAGTAATCACCAAATTAACATTCCGATAATAGAAAAGAAAACATATGTCATCATCAGATACAATGGAAATGTAAATCTTGATCAAATATGTACAAATGTTATACTAGAAAAGGAAATATTGTCGAAATGAATCTACACATTTTTAGATTAGCAGTTAGCAAATAGAGTTAATGTATCTTAAGAGAACTTTATATTTCCTATATAATTAAGTATCTCACAGAGTTTAAATTGAAAAACATATCTGATATTCGCTTTAATTCTGTTTTCTCCACTTTGCATGATGAATTGAGGATTAAGTTAATAAACTTCAACCACTTCTTCTTTTTCAGCTCAGCACTTTTGTATTTCTTTGAAGGAAGTATGTCTCCCTTTTGTATTACATTAGTTTTTCCACATGCGTTGTCATAATATAGCCAATTTCATGCGTGACCTCTATAATCGTATTATGTAAATCATAGGTAAGTTTAACAATGTACCTGTAGTGTATATAACTTTTCTGTTCTGTTATGTTCTGTTCTTCTTATTAAAGCAATAGAGCATAGTTAACGGCATGTCAGGCTGTGTACCTGGAGTTCTGTTTTTTTTCTCAGTTAGACCAGGTTTATGGTCATAATAGTTTAAACTACACAGAGTGTAGCTTAAACGTGTATGTAAAAATATCTTAAAGTATAATTCACATAAAGTCATTAACCGGAAGTGGTGGGGGTATAAGTGCTCTACGGACACACATTTAGTTTACTTGTGACCTAATCATATTGTTACAGTAATAAAAGTTATAAAACTGGTACTTTGGAGGAAACCTTAACAGATGTCCGTTCACATCAGCAGGTAGAACACAAGACTTTAGAGTAATCACTCCGTGATTATTTGACAAAATACAAAGTATATAAAGTCTTTTGACACCTTTCGTGAGCAGATGCCAGTAAACATGCATGCACATAGTTAGACAGGTCCATCCTATCACAATATCACCGGACGTTTATGCATACCTTAAATGTTATTGAAGAACGGTATTTAGACAATTTTACACAAAAAAAACAAACAAATGTTCTGTAAATTCGCAAATGATATACCGTCCATCCACCTCCATCTGTGTCCATATCGCAATAAACTTGTATTTTCGCTTTAGACTTCCACAAAGTGACATTATAAATTCCGCTTAATGATGTATTAGACTCTAGGTGAATAATATCATAGCAGTCACTTACTGTAAATATAAAGATAAATATTATATTTTCACTTTCCTGATTTTCCATATAATTTTATATTTAACAGATGAAACTTGAAGGACAATATATAAATATTTATATAAAGCAGAAAAAATATTCTGAAATTAGTGTTCAAAGGGTTTTTATAATGCAGTCAATTGACCGATTACAGGTTATTTTCGTAAAAAAATTCATATGAAGATGGTACTAAAACATGTGTCTGCACAACGTTTAACCGTTTGATAAGAAACATGTCACTATATTAATCACAAATGTGCTGAGATAGCCGTAGATCTCAAAGAGTCATCCAGATATGGAACAATGTGGCAGTCACTGTTTCGTTTGGAACATTTCTCATCAAATAATGCGGAAATGTAAGTAACAGAACGGCAGCTAACTGAGCAGTAGGTGGAAATAAAGAAAATCCATCATCGCTTTGGAATAAAATTCTATATGTTTTATACAATTTAAATTTCCTTTGCCATGGTACAGGTGCAAGGTAGATTTTGATTTTCGATATTGATGTGTGTGTACAAGTTTTCTTCGCTTATCCTGCATGTGACTTTTACAAAAGACGTGTCTGGTACCCTTAGTACTGTTAAACAGTAAAACATTTTAAAACAAGGAAGAAGTAAGAAGATATGAGAACATTTCCCTATCATCCAAATTTATATAGTTTCCTCGCGAATTTCCGCACCATCTAAGACTGTCATGATTTTCGGTATAAATGAATGGAAATGCATCCCCTTTCGAATGGTACTTTTTAAAATAAATATATGATATAGTTTTGACATCGTAGCGCTCCCTAGCGGCAACAGTAAATTTGCACAATTTTAGCGTTAACCGTTCTTGATTTTGACATATTTTATCCGACTTTGCCGATAAAACATTCATTTGATTATACAAATATTCTATTTTTCATTGTATCTATTTTTGAAAGAACTTTAATAAACTAAAACGATTATTCGGTGCAACCGGCCACAAAATCTATTATGACGTCGGAGAAGTTTGCTTCGTTCTTTTTTCTTTTTTTTTACATACCGAACAATATTATTTTAAATTTCATGAAGTCTGATATTAAGAATGAACAAACCAAATGGGAACTATGTAAATTAGAAATCAAGGAGCAAACAATCATTTTTTTCTAGAAAAGTAGCACATGACCGACAAACTCGTCTTTCTAACTAAGAAGAAGAATTAAGTATCTTGATATAGCAGAAATCCAATGATATTAATAAACGCAGATTTTTTCAAACTGAATAAGAAATAGAAGAAAATTATAACTTTAAAGCACGAGGAGCACAAATTCGTTCGAGAGTTAATATTTTAGAACAAGGATAAATAACGACAGAATTACTGATAAAGATGAAATCTTAAAAGAGAAGGTTAAGAAAAAAAAAAATATATATATATATACTCGTAACTAAGATGAAAGTGATTTGAATATTTGGACATATCTGGACTCAATGATATTAGAAAATAAATTAACACCTAATCTTGCAAATGTCTGTGAAAGTGTGTGTGTGTGGGGGGGGGGGGGGGGGGGGGGGGGGTTAACGTCTTTTCAACAATTTTTCAGTCATATGAACGACGGTGTCTACTTGTAGCAGTGAGCACAATGCCCAACTTTATAGTGCTGCCTCACTGGAATATCACGCCGTAGACACGTGGCATGATACCCCACCCTGTCACATTTTACTGACACCGGGCTTACCAGTCCTAGCACTATCATCTTAATGCTGAGCGCCATGCGAGGAAGCTACTAGTACCAGTTTTTACGTCTTTGGTATGACGCGGCCGGGGATCGAACCCACGACCTCCCGTACTCAAAGAACTTACTTATGATGAATGCACTCAGGCTATTAATGAAATGAATCTTAACAAAAGTCCAGGTTTATACGGATTGACCGTTGAATTTTATAAAAAATTCTAGTATCTTACAGGAAATTTAGTAATAAATTCTTTGAATTATAATCACAGAAATGGGGAATTATCAATATCCCACAAACAAAGAGTATTTTCATTGATCTATAAAAAGGTGACCAAGAGAATATTGAAAACTGGAGGCCTGTATCTCTTTTAAATGTAGAACTTAAACTTGCGGCAAGAGTTTGAGCCAAACGTTTACAAATTGTAATCCCGAAAATAGTTTAGATCAACAAGGCTATATTAAAAATAGATACATTGGCTAGAACATAAGACAAATCCAAGATATAATAGACTATACTGATAAGTTAGATACTGATGGAACAATTCTATTCCTAGATTTCAGAAAAAACTTTTGACACGTTTGATTGGGTTTTTGTTTAAAACTTTAGAAAAATTTGGCTTTCAGGAATCTTTTTTAAGATGGGTTAAAATATTTTATACTAATACATCTGCATGTGTTACCAACAATGGATTGATTTCCGACTTCTTTTCTTTACCACAAGGCATAAGAAAAGGCTGTCCATTATCAGCTCTTCTTTTTATCATTGTAGTCGAAATACTGTCAATAAAATAAGATCAAACAAAGACAATGATGGAATAACTGTAAAAACTGATAATTCAGAACAAATAAAATTAACACAACTAGCGTATGATTCAACCTTTTTTTCAAACATCACAATGAAATTCCTATTGCAATCACCGAGATTGAAGAATTTGACAAGTTTTCAGGTTTGAAATTAAATAAAAGAAAAACAGAAGGCATATGGATAGGAAAACAGAAGAATAATACATGCACAAATATTTACGATATAAATTTTACAAATAATTACGTGAAAGCTTTAGGAATGTATTTTGGTAACAACAAAGAAGAATGTAATAACCTCAAATGGAATGAAAAAATTCTGCAATGCCAAACACTTGTCTCAGACTGGAGCAATAGAAATTTAAAATTTTGTACTGAAATCTTTAGCTTTACCTAAGATCACGTATTTATTGCAAAACTTAGAAGTACCAAAATATATCATTAACCAGATTAACGCCATATTTTTTAGGTTCTCTGGAATGGCAAAAATGATAAAATTAAACGTTCAATTACAATTAGCCATAAAAGTGATGGAGGCCTTGATATGGTAGATATTGATTCTTTTTCGAAAACAATGAAAATTAAGTGATTAAAAAATTTGATTTCTGCTGAAAAGGCGAATTGGAAGGTTGTCCCTGCTTTTTTCCTAAGTCAATATGGAAAGAATTTCTTAGTATTTAGGATGATTTAGATTCTATGAAATCACTACCACAGGCAGAACTTTTATCTCTACCTGCCTTTTATAAAATTTGTGCTAAAATATGGATAGAGTTCAACAGATCTCTCCGCGACAATAATAAACTATAAACTTTTGATAAAATAAGACAACAGTAAATACGGGGTAACAGCTTTATCAAGCATAAAGGAAATGTGTTATATTCAAAAAGTGGATAGATTCTTATATACTTTATGTGCCCCCATGAGTGGTGGGGGCATATAGATTTGCTCTTGTCCGTGCGTCCGTCCGTGCGTGCGTCCGTCCGTGCGTGCGTGCGTCCGTCCGTCCGTCCGAGGTTCGTGACGCGCCTAGCTCAAAAAGTATTTGATATAAATTGATGAAACCTTGCATGAGCCTTTATCATGCTATGAACTTGCGCACCTTCTATTTTTCGTCTGGCTCCGCATTTTCGCCTTGTGACACGCCTAGCCCAAAAGTATTTGATATAAATTGATGAAACCTTGTATGAGTCTTTATCATGATATGAACCTGCTCACCTACTATTTTTTATCTGGCTCCGCCCTCTATTTTTAGAGTTATGGCCACTGAAATAGTAAAAAATGCACATTTTTACCTTGTGACAGGCCTAGCTCATAAAGTATTTGGTATAGATTCATGAAACCTTGCATGAGTCTTTATCATGATATGAACTTACGCTACTCCTATTTTTCATCTGGCTCCGCCCCCTATTTTTAGAGTTATGGCCCCTGAAATAGTCAAAAATGCACATTTTCACCTTGTGACACGCCTAGCTCAAAAGTATTTGATATAAATTGATGAAACATTGCATGAGTCTTTATCATGATATGAACTTGCGCACCTCCTATTTTTCATTTGAGTCCACCCCCTATTTTTAGAGTTACGGCCCCTGATATAAAAAAAAATGTGCACATTTTCACCTAATAATGCGCCTCACTCAGAAAATATTTAATGTAAATTCATGAAACCTTGCTTGAGTCTTTATCATAATGTGACCTTGCACACTTGGCATTCTTCTTGAGAATTTAGCATTTATTACAGAGTTATGGCCCATGAAATAGCCAAAATAGTGGATTTTTTGTTTCTGATGCTCATAGCTCAAAAAATATATGGTATAGAATAATGAATCCTTCTCATATTTTTTTGAGGCTATACCCCATTAAGACTGCAGACATTTGAATTATTTCACCTTATTTGTGACAAACGTACCAATGGGGGGGGGGGGGGGGCACACCCTGTGTCCTACAGACACATTCTAGTTGTTGATGATTTATTGTCAGAAAAAGGTGAACTTGATGTAAATTGAATACTTAATAGTCTCAAGGTAAAAATTAACTGGATACCAGAAATAAACATTTTGAAAATACGCAATTCCAAAGGAATGGAATATCATTTTAAAACAAAATACTCTTATCTGACTAAAGTTAGCACAAATTTAACCTTTTCTGATGTAAAAAGGAAACCATTTACTGAAGTTACCAACAAGGATATATACATGTTACTTCTTAGTAAGATAATTGAATCACCGTATATTCATAGGTATTGGGAAACACAACTTGGTTATCAAATAAACTGGAAAGCATTTTACTATTTTTTAAACAAAATTATTCCTGATATCAAAATCAAACAGCTAAAATATAAATTAATCCATCGGATTGTTGCTACAAATCTTTTTACTTGGAAAATGATAGATAGCCCGAACTACCATCATTGTAATTGTATTGAAGATAGTCGTCATTTCTTCATTGAGTGCAGTTATTTATCAGATTTCTGGAAAATCAATCATGAAGTACTTTGTAAATGTGGTTTAAATAAATCGGTGAAAAATATGAATAACATAGTAATTGGTTACAAAATTGATTATAAAGAATACCAGGATATTAATATTTTGCTCCTGACAGTATAATTACATACTGTATTTACAAGACATATTTCTTTAGTGAACGAAGACAGAAATTTATTAATATGATCGAAATATTACACAGTGATATATTAATTTCGGTTAAATATTTGTCAAGAAATAAAAATTATAAATTGCTATTTCTTAATAAATTTCTGACTGCAGTAGCTAGGCTATAGCGAACAGACATGAAAAATAAAAATGATTGAAAACCGGAAATAAACAGCATAATCGCTGATGACGTCAGAGTAACGCCAGCACTTTCACGCGCTTTCATGTACATGAATAAACACAAATTATTTCATTTGTATGATATTCATGGATACGATAAAAAGAAAATATATAATAGCATCATTAACATTTACCAATTACTAAAAGATAGTAGACTTATATTTACTCGATATTAGGTACTAGAGCTACATGTACATGTATTAAGGTATTTCATGTCAATAATAGTGAACGGAAATCAGTCACGGTCACGGTAACGGTCATACTATCCTAAACAAATGTGTGTGTGTGTGTGTATTTACGTTTATTTACCCTCGCCACCGGGTATTCCCATATGGGCGAGCATTCGTCTAACATCATTATGATCTGCAATTATGTTCTTCTAAAGTTACGTCTAACGTTGTTATCATCTTCTATAGTATTTGTCTTCTAAGATTGTCGTCCTCTAAAGTTATGATCATCTAATATTGTTATATTCTCATGTCATCTCACGGCACTAACAGTGGGTGGTCCTACTTTTGATGACGTCATTATGTAGTTCGGTCTTCTAACTTCTGGTTACTAAAATTAAATAAAACGTCTGGTCGATCCATCTGTAGCTGACCAATATGCCCGAATCCCCGATGTCCCGACGTCGTACATGTCTTCATCCCATCGTCGACATCCAGCTGAGGTTAAACACATTTCGGAAAAGGGTCTCACATGGGAAAAACCCCTCAGGGATGGAAATGCGGTGTCGAGTCTGGAGGGTGTCATGGGACCCCGAGCCATCAGTTTTCAGCAGCGTGCATAGCGTTGTTCATCTCCCCGAGAGACTGTCTTGCCCGAAGTGTTGACATCTAGAAGTCTTCATCCCATCGTTGACAAGTCCGGTTGGTGATAACAAAGGTGTTACTCCGGTGTCAATTCAAGGGAGTGTCCGCCAATCTCAGCACCCCGGTTCCCGGCGAAAGGTCTAACGCCACATCAGATGATCAGCCGCACATGGATCGATTGTTGTTCCCTTTCTAAGGCCACTACCACCGATGTCAGTCATGTGTCGTTAACTAGGTCATGTGACAATATACGTGACAATATACATGTTGACCCTGTTAGCGACATATGTTCCCTCTCTACGACAAATGTGCTAATTACGCGTGATTAACAATGGCAAACAGTCCAGTTTACCAAATTTCCAGTTGTAAAAAATAAAGCAGGTGCTAAAATGGACAGTATGAAATTATAGGTATAATTTACACTTTAAACCGTATGTATGTCGCAATACAATGTATGTCAAAACACCCTACTTTTTAATCTTAATGTGTAGTCTAATATAACGTTGTTGTAATAAATATTTGAACATTTATTTTATGTTAGTATTGATGCCTGTTCACATAACATGCAGTCGAGCAAGGTAAGGGGAGAAACTGCAACATATCTTACAGTCATAATGAAGCACTCTCTAAAAAGAAGATAGAAATAACCGACAAAGTATAAACACAAATTACGGTCATTCTTACCGACGTACATTTTGGCTTAGGATTTAACGCCGTGTTTCAACAGTATCTCAGCAATATACATGCTTGCCTTACCATCTCTCCAGGAAAGGACCTGTAATAGACTCGCAACTTTCTCACATAAAAGTTCATGGTCGGTCCGGAGTGTGAGAGTGTGCCCTTTTCAAACGTTAGTCAAATAGTGTTCGCTATACAAATTGTGTCCGTTATACAAACCTCTGTTACAAGGAACTAGTTTTCTATACGGATATAAGGAACATCGGTTATAAGGAACAATTTTTAGAGGTCCCAAGCTGTTCCTTATCAGCGAGGTTTACTGTATGTTCATTATAATGTACCGATAAAATGTAGGAATTTATATATTAATAGTACACAAAAATAATGTTTTGATTGCTTGAGCAGTCAAGAGGTAAGGGTGTTTTTCAATGTTCCCGGTTCCTGTTTATATATTTAAATTGACGACTATAAGTTCTTCGGTTTTAGAAATTGAGCATAGGTTATTATATTTTCTCCTAAAATGATTTCGCAGAAAAGTAACCAAGACCATATAACCATTTTATTTCATGCGTGATCAATTATAAAAATAAGATGAAATTTGTTAAAATTGTGTTCAGAAGTTGATGCAAATATCATTCACATAGCTGTTATTGATACCAGGTCTGGGAAGACTTTTGATACTTACATCTATCCCCAAAATGGTGTGATTCTACAAGCAATAACAAAACATACAAATGTTGAAATCCATAGAAAACATGTTCAATAACTACAAATAATCATTATCAACGGATATCCGAATAGCTTTAATTAACGATTTAACTTTTAACAACCATTCGAAAAATTAGTTATAGTTGCACCTAACGTTTTATGAATTTTTGTAAAACGTCTAACTGTCGAAGGACTTTGGGAGAAACTTACTTTATTTCAACAAGAACATTCCGACAGAAAAAAGGAAGGCCGGATACAAACGGGTTAATCTTGTTAAAAGATATCGTAGGGCCTGTTTACAATAAGCACAGCGCTACAATACGCACAGCTGTTGAGAAGTTTAAAGAAAAATAATGAAAATATATTCCATTAATTTATTTTAAAAGAAATCAAAACAAGATTGTAAATGAGAAGAAGTATGCGAAATGTTGCGAACAATTTATTTCTAATGGAATCTGTAAAAAGATCCTTTCGAGGCATAGAATTCAAATCGGAATGTGAAGGCCTATATGTTTTATTTTCGAAGTTATTGTCTGCACGAAAAAGAAACATGAAAAGATGATGTGAAGGATTTTGAAGAGTAGTTCAGGACAGTCACTAGGATACAATTTTTACAGGAAAATCATGTGAAAAAAAATTGTAATAAAATACATTTAGTTACTTAGTATTATTTTCGTTTAACTAAGCCACTTGTTTAAATTAATATTAAAATGATATTTATAAATGATTCAATATAAAGAGCGTACATTACACTCATCTGCCTAAGTTTTTTGACGTTAAATTGTAGTAAAATTACGGCGGTAAGCTTTGTTGGGAAATGTAATAGCGAGAAATCTTATGCACTGACCCCCCATTTTATTCCCTTTATCAGTTTGTTTATAAATGTTGCACACAATGAGGAAATATGAAAACAATTCACCGTTTAGAAAACGTTTAAAAAAGCTTTTTTGCCATTCTATCTGACGAACGAGGCAAACATTTCCGACCTCAGAATAGTTTTTGCGGCCGGTTGCACCGAATAATCGTTTCAATTTATTAAAGTTCTTTCAAAAATAGATGGAATGATAAAAAAAGAATATCTGTATAACAAAATGAATGTTTTACCGGCACAATTGGATAAAAATTGCGAAAATTATGAGCGTTTAACGCTAAAAATGGGGGAAATCTATTGTTGCCACTAAGGGGCGCCACGACGTCAAAACTATATCATATATTTATCTAAGAAAATGCACAATTTGAAAGGGAATGCATTTCCATTCATTTATATCGAAAATCGTCACAGTCTGAGATGGTGCCGAAATTTGTGAGGAAAGTAGCAAGCCACGTTAATATCTAAGACAATGAGTTAAAGGATACCTGGTGTACATCTCGGACTCTTCGTCCATCTGCCGCGATTGGAGCATGTAACGATGTTGGTTCCATTCATATAAAACCCTGGATGACATGCAATTAAAGCAGTTCTATTATAGATTGTTCCACTGATGCTGTCAATTGCGCCATTTTCAGGTATTTCTGGTAACCCGCAAGGATATAGTTTACAAATAGGTAAACCCCATTTTCCGTCTCTGCCACACTGGACCGTATTTGAACCAATTAATATATAACCTTCCTTACATGTCACATATATAATACTTCCAAACGTTGGTTCTTTGTACCCTCCTATGATGCCATTTTCTATTTTTGGAGTACCACAGTCTTAAAATAGATAATAAATTGTTATACAGTGGACTTCTTTCACTCGAACTGAGATATTTTAAAAACCAGCTTTTGCCCGAAGTAATCATAAGGCCCCGCCAACATTCCTAAGTCGTGTATCGTACTACAGATATAGCCCGAACAAGTATTGCTTGTCTCGTCGAATTCGAGCGAACGAAGTCCGACTGCACTTAAACAAATCATTTTGGTAACAAATGAATGAAATAACCGTATTAGTAGCCCGACGTCTAGAAACAATGAATATCAATATAAATGCTCTCATCATTGATTGCATCTGATTACTATATATATTCATTTAAATTTTAAGATATTTACAAATGTGATCAAATTGTAAATTGTGTGTGCCGAACACAATTTTTCTTCTTAAAGACTTCAATAGAGCATAGAAGATATATATATTTGTTTTTTTTTTCAGAATGTTAAACAATTTTATATTGAAAAGTCTGTCCTCTCTAGTTAAAAAAGTTTTAATAGTATACAAATATACGTGCATTTCTGCAATTTACATTCTTTATTCAAATTAATGGTGGCCTCGAAATGTATAATCTTACTAATGGATACCGTTCTTTGGATTGTTAATGTGTGTTTAAATATCTGGTTTCTGCTCCAGATGAGTTTGATCCAGCTTAGTTTAACAGGAGGGAGGGGGGGGGGGGGGGGGGGGGGGTAATCTACAAATGTGCTTAAGCTACCTATTGGTTCACATGCAGGAATCCATGTCCAGCTTCCGTTCCTGAGGCACGTTATTACTGAACTTCCTTCCATTAGAAAACCCTCGTCACATTCCATTCGAGCAGTTGACTCAAAACTTGTTCCACTCAATGTTACTAATTTACGATTTTGTGGAATTGCAGGTATTCCACAAGACACCGGATTACAGACCGAGGCGTTCATCCATTTTCCATAAATGTCACATCTTACAGTCGAATTGCCAATTAGGATGTATCCGTGGTTACATAGTACAATAAATGTATCTGTGCTATTTTGTCTTGTGATCACGCCGTTTGTTATATTAGCTGGTACTTCACAATCTTAAAGAAAAGCATCTTCATGTATCAATTTCTGAATCAAATGCAATCCTTACTTTGTCCCAATATCTTCCTTATTTAGACATTTGATTGAATACATGATTGAAACGAAGGTTCAAAGACGCGTATATGTGCATAAAGTGCTTTTAAACATATGTAATAACGGATAAATATAGCATAGAAACTTTTAACGCACAACTTAATATACATAAGGGAACTTTCCTTCAAAATTCAGAATTAGAAGAATTTGTTTAAGGAGAGTTCGATCTTTATAAAGAATTAAGATATATCTGTGAAAACTGAACGGAGGAAAACTGAAAATTTCTGACTTATTCCTATTGACTCTAATCTTATCCACATGTGTTAGGTACATGTACGCTGTCAAACTTGGCCTATTACGGCACTTTTTGGGCGTAATTGTCTCACGTCATTTTCACTGTTTCTCCCAGGTATGCCTGTTTTAATTGGAAGCGGACACGTATGGAATTGATATATCTTTAGAAAATTAAAGATTTAATGATCTGTGAGGTACTTTAAGATTATGGAATATTATATCGTCAGCCTTGCATAAAGCGTAACATATAAATTTGCTTGGAAATTGTCCGTTTATTGAATACAACTGCTTTACAAATCGAGGAAATTTGTTTAATTTCCAATTATAAATGCGCAAATGTACTTACTTGCGTTTGATTAACAAAACGTGTATGTAACCGATGTCGTTACTTTTTCAGTAAGACTAATGCCGATGTCGTTACTTTTTCAGTAAGACTAATGTTCTCCCCCCCCCACACACACCCCCGCACCCCCCGCCCCCCACCCCCCCCCCCGCCCCCACCCCCGCCCCGAGCTAAAACGTGACGTTATTTGGCGGTATTCTAAAGTTAATTCGAAGGTTTCGGACGATTTCAGAAAACATGCACAATGGAGCATATTGTCGAGATATAAGTTGAATGAAAGCATATACTAGAATATAAACATAGCATAAAATTTGAATTATAACAGAAAAAATAAGTCCTGACTCGTTTTGAGCTGGAATTTTCGGTTTTAACTTTAATGATAATTTTTTTTACGTATTCGATTTTAATGAGTGATTAAATCTTGCTCAACTTGATCAGAATTCGATTTGAATGTGGGATTTACGGTGTTCTGGCAGAGCCAGCGCCTACCCAACATAAATGAGAAACACGAAGATACGGCAGTGACGAAGCACGACAGTACAATGACAACAGGATTGTGATGACAGTCCTTCCTTTTTTAGTTTAATCCACTGAAAAAAATCTTTTAGGCGATATTGTTTGATAAGACTTTTTTTCCATTACATATCAGCTGCCGCTGCAAATTTCTACTTGCGAGCTGATTCTCTGAAACATTATCTGTGAATTGAAACGCACCTTCTACATTAAGTTGCTTTTAGACCAACCCTTGCAAATCGATATACGTTTAAGAGTGCGAGTGCATCTTTGACATCACTGGGGGCATAATATGTCTCTTGCAAGAACTCCGAGTGCAATGGAAATAGGTTATTTCCGTTTTATCTTTTCTGTCTGATATAAAACGGAAATAGGGGGCCTCCGTGGCCGAGTGGTTAAGGTCGTTGACTTCAAATCACTTGCCCTTCATCGATGTTGGTTCGAGCCTCACTCGGGGCGTTGAATTCTTCATGTGAGGAAGCCATCCAGCTGGCTTACAGAAGGTCGGTGGTTCTACCCAGGTGCTCGCTCGTGATGAAATAAAGCACGGAGGGGCACCTGGGGTCTTCCTACACCATTCTTTACTTTTTTATACAGATACAATCTGTCTTCCAATGCTCAGTTATGTTTTACATTGATATCGTACATGTATGTACAGTCTCGTCGTGCTTTAGATAATTTTTAAAAAGAAACATTTATTATTCCATCAAATGCTAATGAAGTTGAAGGAGATTTGTGTCTTATGGCGCGCTGTTTATCAAGAGTAATTCCATTATTATCCTGTGTTATTTACTTAAGATTACGTTTTCTATACTTAAGATACATAGCCAAATGAGCGAAACACAGTCAATACACATTAATCATAAATTCAAAATCAAGTACCATCCAACACAATGGAGATAATAGCAACTTTCGTAACTTTCTCTTTTTTTATTAGAAACGATCGAACATAGCCAAATGGGCGAAACACAGTCAATATACATTAATCATAAATTCAAAATCAAATACCATCCAACACAATTGAGATAATTGCAACTTTCTCTGTTTTATTAGAAACGATCGAACATAGCCAAATGGGCTATAAATGTTCATCCTTAAGCAGTAATCATAGATTTAAAATCCAGTTACAATCCAATACAAAGGATAAGGATGGCACCCTTTTTCCTAAGCCAGTACCGGCTGATACAGTCAGACATTAGCACTTGGGCTAACTATAGATTAAGATCTGAAAGGCTAACTATAGAGTAAGATCTGAAAAACAGCCATCCTTCTACAAATGACAATACGTTATAACTACTTTTTTGTAGGAAGCCAACTTGCTTTATATTTATTCATTTGATTGTTTTATTACAATATTCTTCTATAAAAACCATATACATTAACCATCAGGACTAGAAACAAACATACTGCAAGAAACGGTGGTATATTGAAAAGTGAATCTAATTATTTTCCTCACATATGCCGACTTAATTACCTGATCCGTGCTCATGAAAATTTAATTTGCTTAATATATATGTGAAATGGAAGTTTAATTACTTCACTTAGAAGAAAATACTTTTCAGCGAGAAAAAATCAGAAAAAGTTGCTTAAACTCACTATTTGTAAGTAGGTTCGCGTGGGAAACCATATAATTACCTACATAAATTGCAAGACATATTACCGATTTAATAATTCATATTACCTTCGAATATCGACCTGCTCTTTTACCTCTCGTTTAAGTGTACCCCTTCCAGTAACACACAAATAAACACCTCAATATTCCAATATTCCAGGATTAAATTTTAGCAGGTCACAAAACAAATAGTCATTATGATAACTGCAAAGTATAATAGAAAAGCTATTTATCAAACTAATGTTTAAATCCTTCGGTAATTACACAGATATGTCCGTACAATAAATACAAACTATATTAAAAATAAGCAAATGATACCAGCCCACCTCCCTGCTATATAAACTGCATAACTTACAGATTTAAATCAGTCAACAAAAATCTCAAAATACTATTTAAGTATTCTCTCACAATATCTAAATGGACATAGAATCACTAAGTCCATATATTAAACATAAACAAGTATAAACAATCGAGAATTCCTTTGATAAGAAGCAAAATCAACCCTCGCATCTATTTGCAAACGGCCTTCTTCTTTCATGTGCAAAACTGAAAGGACCCAAAAGGAGATTAAGTCGCAACAAGTATATTAATATACCAACAAGACATAAGCTAAAACGGGCCCTTAAAACAGGATAAGAGCTCCTTCAGTAACAGTTTTTGAATGGTAATCATTAAAAACACACTACTTTATGTCAGTATATGCTTTCATTTAAAGTATTTCATGCGACAAAGTTAATGTCGACAATATGCTCCATTGTACAAGTTTCTGAAAGGTCCGAAATCTTCGACGTTACTTTAAGAAACTGCAGAATAACGTCGCGATTTAGCTCGAGGCGGGAAAAGAAAATGGACGATCCATGCAATACTTTGGTAATAAAATGCAAGTAAATATACTTAAGCATTTAGGATTAAGATTAAACAAACTTCCTCGACTTGTAAAAAAGTTGTATTCGAGATAAGGCATTTTTTACTGTAAAAGTTACGCTTGATGTAAGTCTGACGCTTCTATATTTCATAATCTTATTACAAGATGTAGATAAAATGTACGTTGTAATTGTAAGCCGATAATTGAATTTTTCAAAAGGTTACATTTATAATGCAGCATTAGTCCTATTTATAGTTTTATAGGGTAGATTACTGCAAAATGTCAACACAATTCATTAGAGTGTTGTCAGTACGGAAACAATTGTACACAATTATCTAACTTTATCTGTGTTATCACTTTGATAAATAAGGAACTGCCCATATTTTACCTACACTCTTAATTTTAACAAGTTTTCAATGGAAAAATACACTCATACATTTCTTGGTCACAGTGTCATTTATTAAGTTATACCTTGTGTACATGTAGGACTCTCCGTCCAATTGCCGTGACTGGAACAGGTAACTACATCTGTTCCATTTATGACGTACCCAGCGTGGCATTTGATCAATGCGGTTTTATTGAATGTAGTTCCCTGTATACTAGCAATAGCTCCATTGGCGGGAATTTGTGGTAAGCCACAAGTAACAACATTGCAAGTAGGTATTGTGCTCCAGTGTCCTTCAATACTACACTGAACGGTGTCTGATCCTTTCAGAGCATAACCATCGTTACACGCTATCTGTATTTTACTGCCATAAAATGTGCTCGTAGATCCTATGATGCTACCATATGTTATGTTCGGTATTCCACAATCTAAAAAGCAAATAAGTTTGATCTGCTGTTATGAATTATAAAAGTACTTATCAAACTCGACAAAGGTCAATGAATGTTACCGTTCGAAACTTGATCTTAGAAATCAGTCTTATACAGTCTTATGAAAACATGACAAAATTATGTGCGCCAGATTACTTTAAAAGAAAAAGTATATATTACGATTTTCGCAGTAAATTCTAAGACTCCTTTTTTAATGTGTATTCATGTTTTACAACTAATGAAGCAAAAGTACGACAATAACTCGAAGTATCAGGAGAATCAAATTGTTGATTTATGTATTTAAGGTATCGTGCAATTTTAGTGGGTTTAAAAAGGAATTGTTTTCGTTCATTCTCAAAGAAAATAAAAAGAAAGGAAGTCATTTTTACAATTGGAATTGTAGTTCATGTAAGTTCTCTATAATGTTCTGCAAGATCACGTTGCAAATTTGAAAATTTGAAATAAAATCCTCACTACATACAGGCATTTAAAAAATGTCTAGCAAAAAGTGGACCTATAGGGAATGCATACTTTCGTGTTGACATAAACTTAAAACTTCATTACCTATCTGAATACATCTCGGAATCATTGTCCAACTCGCATTGTTTTGACAAGTCAAAACAGGATTTCCTGCCAATGAATATCCTTCGTCACATTTCACGGTGGCCATAGCGTTAAATCTCGTTCCATTTATTTTAAGTAACATTCCATTGCGCGGTATTTCTGGAATCCCGCATGACAAATATTCACAGCTAGGTAAAGCTGTCCATTTACCATTTAAACTACATTTGATAATCCTTTCTCCAGTAATTATATAGCCATCATTGCACTGTACAGAAAATGTATTGCTACTACTGTGTCCACTAATCCTACCGTTTTCTATACTTGGAGGAGGGCCACAATCTACAATGAATACTCAGACATAAAACGAATTGTTAAGCAGGTTAAGCATGAGTGATGATTTACATATCCATAGATTTAGATAAAGGGTAAAAGGAGGAATTTTCAGACTTTTCAGTTTGTTTTAACGTCGCACCGACACAATTATATATCATATAGTGACTCTCTATTTTTATCACAAGAGTGCACATGGTATAACAACTGACCTTCAATTAGCCAGCTGGATGGCTTCCTCGCATAAACAATTCGGTGCTGCCAGAGTGAGGCTGGAACCAACAACTATCTATGTGATACAAATGATTTCAATGTCAGCGACCTTGATCACTGGCCAAGGAGGCCCCTAACTTTTAAGTCATAGATTATATATCATATATTTGGAATAAGGGTTTTAACATGACTTGACTATTAAGATGAACACCGTTTGTCTCTAAACATAGTTAAACAAATAAAAAAAAAATGAAATGTAGCAATATTAAAAATAAAACTAATTAAAAACATAATAAAAACATAAAAGAAACATTTAAAACATAATTATTTAATCCTCGAATGCTCTTTGAAATATCACATAAATAACTTTTTTTATTGAAAAACAAGCGGATTTGTGAGAGCATTATTACCTAAATCTAACACAAAGTAGTCGCATTAAGTCAATGCTACCGGGAAAATTGAGTTCAGCATATTTGTTTTCATAATCACAGAAAAGATAAGTTAACTTTGAATTTAAATTCAAAAGTATTTTGCACACAGCAAATACTAACTAGATGATAAAAAAGGAATAACATTAGTAAGATAAAATTTCACAAAAATAAATACCTATCAGTTGACAGGTTGGCAGTGTAGTCCATTTCCCATTCATATCGCAGCTAAAAGTACTTTCGCCAGTTAACCGGTAGCCATTGTTGCACCTGACGTAAAATATCTTTGTAACTGTCACTCCAATAATTTCACCATTCTCTAAACTGGGGGGAACACCACAATCTGGATGGGAAAGAAACGCAAAACATGTCAGTTCGTGAAAATGCAGTGTAAATGATGTTTAATAGAGCAAATGCGAACTAATAAAAATATTTCCCTTTTTCAATTTTTCATGTCTTTTGAGATGCAAGAAGTTAAACTAAGCAATCTAATAAAGTTGGAATTAACAATTTGCTCTGCTAAAATTCAAAACAAAACGTATAATATAAGTCGTGTCTTAATAAGGCACAGACACCTTGTACGCTGTTAGTTATGAAACCACATATATGACATTACAACTTTTGGACATGTTATTGTTTGCGAGAGTAATTTAAAGTATTTTCACCGGTCACATTTAACTGAAGGTAAATCTGCATGTCTGACACGTGAAAAAATCTAAATAAAGTTTTAAAATTCACTTTGAAGTCTACGGCTGACTTCAACCCTGGGCAAAGTTCTCAATGTTATTCGACTCTATAATAGATACATGTTTATTTATGATTATGATAAATTCAATTACAATTTATATTAAAGAAACTTGTCTTTTCGCAAAATAAGTTTCAAACAAATCTGTAAAAAATATCATTTGGAAGCAAAGAATGCAACCAAGCAGAATAGCAGACTCGGTTTGATCTTGTCTGTTCATGAGAGTTTATGAAAGCAGCAACACCTGTCACGCCCCATAGCACTGGATTAAGTCATGCTTTTATCAAAATTTGTATAATAGTGCGTGCAGTACGTACTACTTTCATGCAGGAATTAAGAATTATATATGCTATTCTAGCTGCTTTCTTGTAAACGAATACAAAAAATAAAAAAAAATTTTCACATGGTGAATATACAACGGAATCTTGCCCCATTTTCCATTGATTAAAATTTGTATTTTTCCTGCCCTATCAATATATAGCCATCCAGCAACTACTAGAAAGAGTGTTGTTTTTTGTGCTCGTAAACCTTTGATTTTCCATTTGTTTTTAGGGAAAAAACCCCCCCCCCCCCCCCCCCCCGTCTGAAACCAAAATAAGAATTTTAAGGCGTTAAATTCTAAGCGTAATTTGTTTTTTCGTTATTTTTTTGACTGAAAATTTGTCGTTAAACAATGAAAAATTTCCCAATCCCTTTTATTGGGAAATTTTCCATGTTTTTACTGAATTTTTAAATATGGGGAAAACCTTATCGGGTAAATTCGCAGAATTACCCAAAAGGTTTAAAATAGGTATTTTGTGTTAACACTTTTAAAAATGTATAAATTGAAAACCAATTGTTGGTTTACACGAAAAGATTTGTTACGTTTTTCAAAACACTATGCCTAACAATCCCGCTATTTTTTCAATATTTTTTTATTCCACAGTAAAATATGCCGCCCACATATTTAAAAAAGTATATTTTGTATACTTGACATACAAAAAAAGAAATTGAAAATTTTAAACCATTTTTTAAAATTAAATGGCAGTTAAAAGTCTCATCTCTTTTTTCAAATTTTTTTGTTTCAACCTTTTCCTTCACATGTTGGGAAGGTGTCCATTGTCCATCTCCATGCATATTATTTCTTGTTTTCCCATACTAAAATTTTTATTGCAACTTAAAAACGAAGCTTTAAATGTTGTTCCTTTGAAAGAGACACAAAACCTTGTAGGGACGGAGGGGGATCCACATGCACCGGCAGGCAAGGGGGCTGTAACCCATTTCCCATCTTCGCCGAAAAAGACGGTCCTTTTCCCTTTTTAAATTATCCCCCTTGAAGCTCTAAAAAAAAAATGTTCCATTGATTTTGCCCCTGTATAGTCCTTTCCCTTTTCAACGATGAAGGAAACTCCAATTCGCCGAAATAAAAGACATAGAAAACAAAAGTATGTTTTTTCGTTTTGTACAACTTAAAAAAGAAAAAAAATGCATTATGCTAACAATAAAGATAATAGAATGGATAATTCTATGACTCACATTTCATAAAATCATTTTGCGTTTGCTTAATCGCTCTAAGATTTATGCAGTATTTTTAAAAAGGGTTTTCCTCTAAAAATCTGCTTATGAATGACAAAAATCCCGTTTTTTGTTATCATTTTTTTCAAATTTGGGAAAGGCCCTTTCCCAGCTTCCATTCGCAGTGAAATAATGGTAGGGTCTCCACTCATAAAGAAACCTTCATCACATTGCAGAGTGACCGTTGAACTAAAGCGGGTTTCCATTAAACCTCTGTTTAATCCTTTTTTTCAATGCCGGGTTTAAGCCGATGCGACGTGTTCAAAGCGGGAATTCATCCACTTTCCCTTGTTCACAAACTAAGTTGATATCCATTCATCGTATCCCAGAAACAAACCAAGAAAAGTTTTGTTTTATGTTGTTCCTTCATTTCTTGATTTCACCATTTTCGATACTCTGGGGAAATCCGCAATCGGCTGGCTCACAAAATGGGCTTTCCGACCATGTTTCATTAATCTGGCATACAACTTTTCAACCCCTTTCCTTACAAATTTTTTAACCATAACAAGTCCCGTTGCACCAAGGTTGTAGACTTTTTTTAAAGAAAATTTTCCCCGTTAGGAGGTGCTTCAAAGTCATTACATTCTTTAGGTATACAACGAGGGTAGTCACTCCAGTGACCAGTCGAATGACAAGTTATCTTAGGAGATCCGACCAGTTTCTTGCGCTGTTCATTTATTTGGAACTGTCCCCCTTCACGGACCAGTAATTTCTATTTTCCCCTTTGGACAAAAAGTAACCCAAGCATCTTTTTGTTTGCAATTCCCCCTTTCTTTATGAATTAAAACAAAGATGTTATCAAAAAAATTTAATATGAAGTGAATAATTAAAAATTTTAAGATATATTTGATAAAAATATTTAAAACAGAGTCTTAAAAAAGATTTTTATTTTTGTCAAATTAAATTTATATATTTTAATTTTTGAAATATGTTTACTCAAAAATCATGAAAATTTGGGAAAATTTTGGCCTTTTTTATTGACGCAGGGGGTTTTTTTTGTACCATTATGCACGCTTTTTTTACAAATCCTCACGGGTCATAAAACCCATGCCCCTTTTCCTCGAGAAATAACAATTACATAGGGGGGGTACTTCATTATCGCGGTAGATTCAAAATTTTTCCCAAAAGTTTACATGTATATTTAAATGCTGTGCAGGATCGAGTTTTTTTTGTCATTACAGTGTCGATGTTGACAAAAAAAGTCTTTTGACAAAAAGATTCAAGAAAGAAATGTTATTGAAATACGTCTTTGTTTATGGTTTTTTTGGGTTTTTGTGATTATTTAACAAAAAATAATTTTTTTATCATGCATTATCAAGTTGTTGCTCATAACATCACTTTTTTCATTTTCTTTACGGATTTATCTCCAAAAAATCGTTATCCATTAAAAAAAGTATTGGCGGGAAAAAAAACAATTTACTTTGTTAATAATTGAAAACAATAACGAAACCCTTAAAAAGTGAAACCTCTAATTAGGGACCTTTGAAACCCTGAAATTTCTGAAATTTTTAAAAAACCCTGTTTTTCGCTTTATCTTTTTTATGAATAGGGGATTTAAAATTCCTGACAAATTTCCCCGAAGCATTGCCCCTCAAAAAAAAAGATTAAAATAAAAAAAATAAAACGCACGACATGAACCGGTAGATATCTTTTCGAATGCAAATTTGTACAAGAATCACAATTTGTCAATCAAATGATCAAGATTCAAGATTCAAGATTTATTTATTAAGGATAAACTTATACGGTCCATCACCCACAAAAAAAAAAAATGGCGGTATAATTTGCCATAGAAAAGTACAATAAAAAAAGTAAAAAAAGTAATCTGTACAATAAACAGCAATGTATTGTTTATAACAAATCAATGTATTTAATTTTAAACATATTTTCCTATAATGTACCCAAAAAAATTTTTAAAAATGTTATCTAATTTTAGTATAAAATGTTTAAAAAGTGTGACAAAAAAATTTAAACCATTTTTTTTTTTCACGTAATAATTTAGATATATATACTTAGTAACTTTTTTAAAAACCTTAGCTGACTTTTTTTCATTAGTTTCAAATTTGTAAAATTAGGCCAAGGCAGTATATTTTGGTGGGGTTTGTTTCCTGTCCTATTCTCTAAAAGTGGGGAAAAAAGAAAAAAAAAGACCCCCGAGATTGTGATAATTAGATAATGATCTTTCAGAAAAAAAAATTTGATTAGCGGTTGAAAATTTTAAAGTTTAAATCATCAGTTCATTTTTTTTTTAAACTTTTGGGTTTATCTTTTACAATAACATTGAATTTTTCAAAAATAAAAATTTAACTTCGGAAAATGGTGATTTCTTTAAAATCAAACAATTTCAAAACTCCGTTTTTCAAAGCTGTATTGGGTTTATGAAAGAAATTTTTAAGTAAACCTTTAAAAATAAGGGCAAGTTGAAAATCTCTATTTTTTCCCCAAATTTTTTTTTGGGGGGAAAACGAAGAAAACATTGAATTGACGTAAAGCGGAACTGTTCCTACAGGACAAAATTAAAATAAATTGCGAGTCTGAACTACTAAATTCACGAAACGGCTTATGGTAATTGTACTTGCCCAAACAACTTCGTTCTTCATAATACCGGATACTTCAAAAACCAGCCTTTTCTTCTGGTCCCGAATATTTGCGTTTCTCGGAAAATAGGTTTCAATCACTTCTGATTAGTGAAAACTAAATTACCGGTTTACAAAAAAATTTAAAACTTAAAAAAGTCGCAAAGTGGGAAAAGAAATGCTTTTGTGAAAAGGCATAAAGAGTTTAAAAACCCATGGTTCAAGTCAGTTCTTGCGGCAATTAAGTTTGATAATCTTTTCAGATAGCTAACTGCAAAAAAATTAATCACAAATTGCACAAAAGTCGAAAAAATACAAAAATACAAATATATGTGCATAATTTTCGAAAAAGCGATAGTTATGGGACATATGCTGTGTAAGTTAGTTCCTCAGGGTAACTAAGAGTGTGAAGTTTCAATTTTTTTCCAAATGGTTACTACTATCAGTTAAAAAGAAAAAGTAAAAAATCAATCGGGAAACCGACACAGACGTCGAAGAAAAACCCCAAACCGGGGGACGCCGAAAAGGGTACTAAGCTAAATAGCCCCACCTGCTTCAAAAAACCCGGGGGTAAAAAATCATTTTAATTTCTTGTATTTTATCTTACCTGCGACAGAAATTTCAGTAAACATCACTTGTAATTTTAAAATCAGATTTCAAAAATTTGTGACTGACAAAAGGCAGAAAAATAAATAAATTAGGACAATCGAAAAAATTAAAATTTTGTGTACTTTTTTTTTTCCCTTACACTGCCACCTTTTACACACTCTCTTGATTTTATCGGCCCCCCCGTCCCTGTGTCATTTTTTGGGGACTTTCTTGCTTTTGCTTTCCATTTTTTTCCCGGAGTAATAAATAAAAAAACTTGGAAAGTCTCCATATTGTCGTCTTTTAATCAGTTTGAAGGAAAAAAAAACGAAAACCACTTTTGCCCAAAAAAAAAACCAAAAATTTTATTTCTTTTTGCTGTATCTTTATTTGTTTGAGTGCCGGTGTGTTTATTTAAAAAAATTGTAAGAAAAATTTGTGATTAACTACTAAAACCCTTCATTGCCATTTGCAAAGTCCCCCATTTAATAGAGAAATGGGAAAAATCTTACTTTGCAAATCTATTAGATGGTTTTAAAAAAAAAGCAACTATTTACCATCGTTCCGAGACGATCAAAAAAAAAACAGTAGCTAAAGCAGAAAACATTACTGAAAAACCCGGACAGCATTTTATAAACGAGCTTCTTCCTTTTTTATTTCTTATCTGGGAGGAGGTGTAAGTCATGACCCTCGGCTGTCTCACATTTCTGTCAAAAAAATTTTCTTTTATGACTGCGCAAAAATTTGAGGGAAAAAAATCCAAAGTTTTATTTTCCAGCACATCGTGTGTTCGAGAGTGTTCCGGTTTGACGTCTTTTTAACTCAAACGCATTTTTGTTTAAGTTTTCAGTATTTTTAATGGGTACCTTTTTGGTAAAATCCTTCAATATTGATTTAACCTACCTGTACCAACTTCCCCAAATTTAAAATTTTCTAAATGTACGGATACGAAAAGCAAAATTCAACGGAAGTTTAATATTTTATCTTTTTTTCAATTACAGATTACAAAATTTTATGCTTTTAAGAGAATGTTTGTTTTCACCTTGTTTATGGAATAAACAACTTCGTTTTTGTTAAATTCTTTTTTATCTCCCCGTTCACGAAAAAAAAAATCGTTAAACATTAGTAACACTGGTGGTCAAGCCTACGGTTTTAATTTAAAAAACTTATAAAAATATTGCTTCTGAAAGGGTGATATTAAATCATTCACCCGCGAGAATATGAAAATCGACCGAGAAGCCATTTTTTAAATCTCCCGGACTGCAATATCTATTTTTTTTATACCCAAAGTACAAAATCTAAACATGATAATGGTTTTAAAAAATTTACCAGTATTTTATTTTTTAAAGGCTTTCTTTCACAATTAGGAAAAAGGGAGTCTTGGATCAGTGTTGTTTTCGTTTTTGGGCCTTTTTGGGGGCATGGATACATCAATTATAATGTAAAAGAATTTCGGTGCTAGTGGCATGGGAGTGTTTTCAAACTCATTACTTCTGAATAGACTCAAAAACCTAATTTTTTTTTTTTTTTTTTTTTTTTTTGTTTTCTGTGCTTCAAAAAGTATTTTTTAAAAGATTTCTTCATTTTTTGACTCGGACATTGTGGGACTTTGCTGTGTAATAAGACTTTTTCTCGAAAAATTATTTTAAAAAATTTGTTTGTTTTTAGTGAATATCGAAATATCTATGAAAAAATGAAAAATTTCAAATTTTTTTCACGAGCGCGTGGTGGGATAATCAAAATTCAGATTTTATTCTATGCTCAATTACGTTGAGAGTGCTTTAAACCAAAGGGGAAAAGATGGCGTAAACAACATGACGTCAGACGTGTTGTGACGTTAGAAAAGATGCACACAAAAATAAAGTTCCATTTTTTTTTACTTTTTGGTGCTAACCCTTAGAAATTCTCTTTAATAAAATAATTTG
>NW_026459762.1:0-4027 GCF_021730395.1 Mercenaria mercenaria
AATCCTGAAGAAGGAAAAAGTATCATCCTAAATCTGTAACACATTCAAAAGCAGCACCCCACAACTGTAACATATCCGGCTAAACTGCAATATTCTATAAAACCACGAAATATTAGATCAACAGTAATTTTTCAACCTCGTTTTGTAAGTCCATGCCTGAAGAGGTTTTTAATCAATGCAAATTTGCATGAAATACGGTTGGAATATCTTTTAATCAATTTCTTTTAGATATTTTTCTATCAAAATTTCGATTTTTTTCATAAAACGCTTGATTGACATCAATATACTGTGTTTCGCAGGTTAAGCCATGTCTCAACAGACGTGCATATCACTGATCTAGAAAAACAATTTTCATTTTTGGAAAAAGAGATAAATCTTTACCACATCTTTGGCAAACAAAATACCGACAGCTATTATTATCCTCCGAATGCTGTAACGTTATCCAGGAATACTGTAACAGAAGCATCCTAAATCTGTAACATGATATCCTCCACAACCGAGTCTCGTGTAACAGTTCCTCCCCCGTGCACATGAAGAATTCACTGCCCCGAATGAGGCTCAAACCCCAATCAATGAGGGGCTTATATTAACTACATTGATAGCATATGATAATAGACATGGACACTTACATGCACAATTTATCATTTAACAAAAGTTTTTAAAATTTATAATAGGGGGCCTCTGTGGCAGAGTGGTTAAAATCGCTGACTTCAAATCACATGCCCCTCATCGATGTGGGTTCGAGCCTCACACAGGGCGTTGAATTATTCATGTGAAGAACTCATCCAGCTGGCTAACGGAGGGTCGGTGGTTCACCCCAGGTTCCCGCTCATGACGAAATAATGCACGGAGGGGCACCTGGGGTCTTCCTCCACCGCCAAAGCTGGAAAGTTGCCATATGACCAATAATTGTGTCAGTGCGACGTTAAACCCAACAAAATAAAATAAATAAAATCTATAATATAATATCTTGAATATGCAACATTTTTATACTATAGAGATTTTGTAATATTTCAGATATATATATATGGCGAGAAATTTATGGATGCCATGCAAATGCAGGTACTATAGTATACTGATTATTTAGACTGGTAATTAAGTACTCATAGCCATATACCGTATATACTCGCGTATAAGGCGCCCTCGCTTATAAGACGCATCCTGATATTGGACTATCGATCGGGGAGGTTTTGCACTGACCCTCGTATAAGACGCAGTCATATTTTTATACAAACTACATCAGAAATTTGTAGAGATGCATTTTTTTTCCCAACATTCTATGATTTGCGACAGAAAATAGCAGAAAATGGACAATTTTATTGTAAAAATGCAGAATTTAAATGAATTAGTAACAGCGGAAAAAGGTTAAAGAAAGGCCGAAATTTTGACAATATCCGCCGATTTTATTTTTAAAAGAACTTGCAGGCTTGTTTTATATTATGTTAAATAAAATAAATTATTTTAAAATCATTTCGTGTGTAAAAATGCAATGTAGTAACTTCAAAACGGCGGAAAATTGACGATTTTCGCCGATTTTATTTTTGAAGGAACTTGAAAATCTGTTTCATAATATGTAGAATAAAATAAAGTATTCTAAAATCCACTTTCATTGGTAATAATATGCACAAAATATCTCCGAAACGGGAGAAATTACGTCTAGAAATGTGACGATATTCGCCCATTTTACTCATAATGCTTAGAAACGCTGAATGTTCGGCCATGTTTCCATAACAGTAACACAGAATGTTTAGGAAAAATAATGTATTTCTTGCAATTATTCGAGGATACGCAATTTTTAAATTGCTTTCAAAGGATCTCCAATACATGTTTAGGATTTTTCATTCAAACATGCGCTGCATACAATGAGAAAATTAATGAGGATAAAATATCCTCTCCAATTTTCCCAAAGTAATTAACGCAAGTTCGAAAAAGCAAACAAACAAACAAAGCAAATTACATATTTTAATTTTATGTGACATACGGTAACTAATAATGCATTAATTTATCACATATTTCAAACACACAAAAAAAACTGACAATTACGTATCGATTGATTACTGATAAGATAGCAAAAAAGGTGGCGAGATTAGGATACATGTACTTTTATGGCAGTAAATCTGACACATTTGTCAATCAAATATGGAAATGCCCACTTTGAAATGTTATCCAATCATATTCCAGTTCCGAGTAGCTAGACATCCCTACTGTACCTTCATTTGACTAGAGGGCAGAATTAAATAATTGCAGCCGACTATTCTATGAAGTCGCCAATTAACATCAATCAGTGTTTATGATACATTTATTTCTATACATGTGTTTATTTAACAGTTTGCACCTTCAGATGATTTATAATGGGTGCTTTTTTAACAGTTTACACTTGCAACAATTATAGGTACCGTATCATATGCAATTGGGGATAATTAACTTTTACTAACTCTCTGTTTGCGGGCGGTGAAAAAGTATTTCTTTGCTCAATTATATCAGTCATTTCTAATTTAAGTAAAGCTAATTCGTCAGATTTTCTGAAAGAATTTTTTGATTTTAAAAGAAAAAAAATACATTTGTAAATAAAAAATACTTCAGATTTAAACTACCAAATCGTAAAGTAAGTAAATAATAGATCGTTATTGAGGACCGAAACACGGTGCTTGTCCGTTTAGATTTTAATACCGATATGCAATGGCTGACGAAAAACACAAGTAGCGGGTTGCAGACTCGGAAAAAATACATTTATAAATAAATATACTTTCGATATTAATCTATCAAATCGTAAAATAGGTAAATAATAAATCTTTATAGCGGACCGAAATACGGTACATGTCCGTAAAGTTTTTAGCACTGCTATGCGCAATGGCTGCCGAAAAACGAAAGTACATGTCTGCAGACGCGGAAATGAGATGTCCTGAGCTGTAAACTCGGGACTTTTTTTAAATTTTCACTTAATTTTCTTGTAGTATGCGCTTATAAGACGCATGCCCTTCTAGGAAACGAAGATATGATCCCCAAAACTGCGTCTTATACGCGAATATAGACGGTAAATCTTACATACAAAATGAGTACTGTAAAATCATTTAATTTTGTGGGCATGAAATTTCGTGGATTTGGTCAAAACGACAATTTCGTTGGGATATGAATTTGTGGATTTCAACTTTTGAACTTAAAATGAATGGGAATTTTACTTGTTCGTTGGGATTAAATTTCCTGGATTGACTCAACAACGAAACCCACGAAAATTAGTCCCCCATGAATATTAATGATTTCACAGTATAATGTCAATAATGTCAAATTTCATTCCAGGGGTTTTAACTGACACTACTTTTGTGCTTAATTTAGCTCTCACATGACCTTTTATATAGGGGTCTGGGCATGAGATGTCTTATTATGGGGAACACAATCCCTTAAAGCTGGTTATAATCAGAGCTTTCGCAAGAAACAGACTTGTTATAAACTTTAGCATCTGATCATTCATTATCGTGTGTGTTCACTTAGCACTTAATACATGTTAGATTTTCACTCGTGCTGCTTTTAGAATTTGATACTCCTATCCTGGTTGCCCAGTTATTTTTAATATAGTATAAGTATTAATTTGATTAACATACTGGTTGCCCAACCAAGACAGTTATTTTAAAAATAGCATAAGTATTAATTTGATTAACATACTGGCTGCCTAACCAAGATAGTTATTTTAAATATAGCATAGGTATTAATTTGATTAACATACTGGCTGCCCAACCAGGATAGTTATTTTATCATAAGTATTAAATTTGATAAACATACTTTGCCTAAGGAATGATATAAATATATGACCTATTGTATTTGAGTTGTTAAAGATTTGCATGAACAACTAAATAATTTGCTGAAATTCATCAGAAATGCATGTTTAAACAAGAGGACCATGATGGTCCTGAATCGCTCACCTATCCCCACATGACCCAGTGCTGAACTGAGTATGACGTGGTTATTTCTATTATTTGACATAGTGACCTATTTTGAGCGCAAGTGACCTAGATATCATCAAGATAAAAAA
>NW_026459763.1:0-41781 GCF_021730395.1 Mercenaria mercenaria
CCCAAGACCACAGGGGCTAAACATTGACTACCATTTCATATAGATGACCTAGATGAGGAAAACATCCAGCTGGCGTACGGAAGGTCGGTGTTCTACCTAGGTACCCGCTCGTGACGAATAATGCACCAAGGGGCACCTTTGGTCTTCCTTCACCATCAAAGCTGGAACGTCACCATATGACCTATCGGTGTCGATGCAACGTTAAACCCAACAAAATCAATAAATAAATATGACTATGCTGGAGACATGTTATTTTCTACAAAATCATCATCTAGTTCGGTAGAATATTGATTGAATTGTGGAATTAAGAGCCTTTCTTGTAAATCGCACATTTATGCAATTTCATGTATTTATATTCTAACATAGACGCATTAAAAGAATTACAGTGCATGCATTTGATACTTTAACAGGCAAACATAAGAGTTAAGGAAAGCTCCACCAAACCATATATGCCACAGTATTTGTTAAAAGTTGCGGCGCTGTCGCGTCAATGAGGATACTATACAATAGTTGTGGCGCTTTGGGTTATCTGTGACGTTTTCTGTTTATTCATGATTACCAATTAACACCTCTATTATTTACACCTCTCTTTGAAATCGAGTATCTATGGTTAGTAAAAAAAGAAATACGTCTGTGCATGCCATTAAAACTATTAAACACAGCTTAGACAGCAAATAATCCACATTTACATTTGTATATAAGACATTCAAAGACGTGCATACATGTATAATTATTTTCCAGTAAACAATGTTCATAGCAAAACGTCATGTTAAAGACATTTGAAAGTGGTTTCTCAAGTATCGGTAGCATTGTACATTTTTGTTCTTCCTTGATCACTAAAATTTATAACATTCTTTCAACATTTTCCATGCCAAAAATTCTGTTTCATTAAAAACTAATTTACTATATTGCAATACATATTCTATGATAAATATAAATAATAAATCGTATATGAAAGTTTACTCATTTCATTTATTTGAAAACAACAACAACAACAACAGGAAGTGCAAAACTAATTGTTACTACTGAAAATCAACTAGTATTTACCTCAGCACTGGTGAGACAATTTATGTATCTAGATGCATTTTAACTGTGCCATCATTTGAAACTTGCAATCATTTCTGTTCCTACTAGTGTTGCTTTTCATAATCACTAAAATTTATAACTTTTCTTTAAAATATTTGAAAAAAAAATACAAAATTGTCGTAAGTTCGATCCTCGTGTGGGGCGTATGTTCTCCGTGACTATTTGATAAATGACACTGTGTCTGAAATCATTAGTCCTCCACATTTGATTCATGTGCGGAAGTTGCCAGTTATTTGCGGAGAACAGGTTTGTACTTGACTGTACAGAATCCAGGAACACTGGGTAGGCTAACTGCCCTCAGTTTCATAACCGAAATACTGTTGAAAAACGGCTTCAAACCCACTCTTACTTTCTTACAAAAAACTGGTAATTATATTTAATCAAAACATACTAAATTTGAAACACTTTTCATTTTTGTAAAGTTCGTATAAATATGGGCTGAATTTGCCAAATACCGGCGTGGCAAAAAGAAACCGGCGGCTATTACTAGTCAGGGTACATTTGTGCATTTGTGACTATTTCAGGGGCCATTACTCTAAACATAAGGGTCGGAGTATCAAATACTTTTTGAACTAGGTGTGTCACAGGGTAAATTTGTGCATTTTTGACTATTTTAGTGGCCATTACTCTAAAACTAGGGGCCGTAGCCAGACAAAAAATGGGAGTTGCGCAAGTTCATATCATAATAAAGACTCATACAAGGTTTCATCAATTTATATGAAATGCTTTCTAAACCAGGCGCGTCACAAGGCGAAAATATGCATTTTTGACTATTTCAGGGGCCATAACTCTAAAAAAAGGGGTCAGACCAATATGAAAAATAGGAGGTGTGCAAGTTTGTATCATGATTAAGACTCATGCAAGGTTTCATGAATCTACATCAAATACGTTTTGAGCTAGGTGTGTCACAAGGTAATAATTTGAACTTTTGTCTATTTCATGGGCCATAAATCTAAAAATAGGGGGCGGAGCCACACGAAAAATAGTAGGTGCGCAAGTTCATATCATGTTAAAGACCCATGCAAGGTTCCATCAATTAATATCAAATACGGAAAGACGCACGCACGCACGACCAAATCTATATGCCCCCACCACTCATGGGGCGCACAAAAAGTATATATAATTCTAACACGCATTAATAAACATTTAGCGAAATCGCCTATACTTGAATCTACGATAAAATATAGCTTCCGTTCTACCCTACGGTTGTAAAATGATTGTGAGATTCTACTCTGCCGTTATATGCCGACTAAATACTCGACTTTTTCAGTGCTAAGGTAATACATGTAGTTATAAAAAGTACATCAAATTTTCTGAAACAAACAATTTCTAACTAATGAATTTATCTATATAGGTACAACAGTGTGCGTAGATTACAATTTCTCCGTTGTAGGCACCACAAATGTCAATTAGATTCTTCTTTGACAATAAATAAATTATAATTCAATCAAGACTCAAGTGTTTACGTGTATATATGACGCAATATTCAGCGTGGATGTTTCAGTGCCATCATGTAGGTGACATGCACTATTTCTATTTTTAGAAACTGCATAGATAAACTTTGAATGAAGTTTTTACTTCTGATTTCTATATCCAGCCTTAGATGTTATTGAAAATAACATTTTACAGCAGAAACTACTTAATACTTAATAATCATAATTTACTAAATATCAGAAAATTGCGTTCAATGCCACGTTTTCTATTCATGTGGATGATTTTATAATAGCATAAAGCCAGCCGAATGACATATCGAGCTAAAAGAAATGCTGTAAAATGAGAAGAATGTTCGTGGTTAGAATCGAAATATTAATTATGTTATATAATTTTTTCAGTTAAATATAGGCAGGAGTTCGGATGCGTAATAATTAAATCATAAGTGCATACAAATAATTTATTATTTTCTGAATTAGTCCAATCAATGATACATTGATAACATTATCATGGCATTCATCCAATAATACATTTTTATCATTTATTCAACAATTAAATGTAACATTTATATATATACCGACATAGCACTATAAGCGACTGCAAATATCTTATTATGTACTTTTCATACGTATCACCAGAAGGGTCATCATTGTATAATGAAAATGAAAGAAATGGAATTATTCTAATACAAGATAATATTGTCAATATACGATTAAGTTTTTCTGATGCTATGTTTTCTGGGCTGGGGATTTGAATGCTAGGATTAAGGATCTTTTAGATTATATACCAGCAGATAACCTTTTTTATGTATTCGATGATACAGAATATAATAGTAGATACTTTGATATCCCAAGGCAAAGTAAAGACAATCGGTGTAATAATTTAGGTCGAACTCTTATAAATTTTTGCTGTACCCACGACCTGCATGTTTTAAACGGTCGTTTTGATGATTCTCAAGGTAATTTTACTTGTTTAATTTATTGGTGGGTGCTAGGGTATTTATATATATATATACAGTCAAACCAGGCTGCAGAACCTCCCTTGGGGACTGAAAAATGCCGGTATTTGTGAAAACATATATTTTCTCAAGACAGGTGACGTGTGACCATAGTAAGCAGGTTATATTTTTTGGAGGCTGTCTACAGCACGGGTCTGACTGCATAAGGGAGTTCATCACTTCTAAGACAAAGGTGAATGTACCAAGTAATATAGCAAAATCAAAACAAAATTATGTGGGATAAGGCCGTGACTTTATTGTAAATTTTCAAATAACAATTATGGCATATTGTAAATATATAGCATGGTATATATGAAAATGATGAGAAAATATGAAAGACAAAGCTCCAGCTAAAATGCCTGGAAGCAACATAGCAGCGCGAAGGTGCAGAAAACTATGAAAATAAGCGCAGAACATACCAGACCTAATAGAAAATTGTAGGTTCTAGTACTTCGCACTAATGAGAAACAAGGCAAAGATGCTCTCACCGATCTCTATGACATGAGATGATATATCAACGAAAATATTCTTCCTAGATTAAGTAAATGCGAAATGAAACATAACACCAAGATCAAAATAAAATCTGATGTAAGTCAAGAAAGTCTTCAGCAAACAAACGCACAAAAACATTAAAGTATTGAAAAAATTGTTTCAATGTAATATATGAACAAACGGACCGGTGCGAGGGAATGGTTATAGCAAACTATGCTACAATAATAATATAATCCATCCAAGCGATTGACTGAGCAAACCAGCAGACTGGAAACGTAAGAAAACAGGGGGGATTTACATGTCTGTTTCAACATAACCCATGTGTTAGAGGTTTGTAGCAAAGTAATCCACAAATTATAAAAATATGTACGGACCTACACGTACATATAACAAATGCAACTTTCGACTGATCACTAATAATCGTATGGCCGATAAGTTGAACAATTTGTTGTTGGGTTTATTGTCGCACCGACACAATTTTAGGTCATATGGCGACTTTCCAGCTTTAATGGTGGAGGAAGACCCCAGGTGCCCCTCCGTGCATATTTCATCACGAGCGGGCACCTGGGTAGAACCACCGACCTTCCGTAAGCCAGCTGGATGGCTTCCTCACGTGAAGAATGATAAGTTGAACAACCCTGTTTATATAAGACACAGTCAATCCATGGACCAGGTGAATGGCCGACCACATGGTACAAGGCCCCCTCTAACGGTTAAAGAGCGCCCGCCCAATAACACCAATAATAAGAGATGAAACAACCGAGCGCGAGGTTGCAGATACGAAAAGGTCAACCTAGACAAGTGAGCTTTTATTTTGATACTGCCGCAGTATACAAGAATAAAATATTTTGTGGATCACTAAATATTGCTCACAACACGGACAAAAATTAAAATGAAATTCGAATTGACTTGAGCCAAACATTTTAATAAAGAAGACTTTCTCTTTACTGTACCCCGAATAAAGATTACAATTTGTAAGCGCCATTTAAGTCACGACAATAAAATAATTCTAAATTGATGAAATCAGATCAATGCAAATAATGTATGTTTACTAATAAAATCAAGTTTATATACGCATACACGCCTTATTTCTTTCCTTTACTATATAACTAATACCAAACAACAATTTAAATGGTTTCAAAGATGGTGGTTAACTACTGTTCATATAAACAATCAATATCCCAATAACACAATGCATCAATAGAACGCTTCGAAATATATATTACAGAAATATCATAATTCTTTCCAAATATGCATGTACTTAAGCAATCAATATGGCGAAATAAAACATAAAATATACGGACAATTTATGAACATATGCAGTAAGACAGAATACAGAATGGACAATTCATATGTAATATGATAAATATTGTCATGTTATCTTAATCTTTACGCATTCTTATTATTATAATTATTATTTTTTGTTTTAATTTCATCTAAAAACTACCCAGAAAGACAGGTTAATCGTATGCTGCGAGCCGGCTGCCCCAACCTAACTCTTTTCTATTTTTATGATATTTTTATATACGAGGGGGGAGGTAGGGAGAATCCGAGGCTCTGACAGCGAAAAGGCTCTCTCCACCCCTGCTTTCCGAGTATTTTATTCATCATGTTTCTGTAGATAAAATAAATGTGCCAAACAGAACAAAAACAACACGAACAACTGGGTAATGTTCATGAGCTGTCATCGAATTATAAATCGATGTACAAAACGATGTCCTACAAAAATATTTCAATTGTGTTTGTTTGGTGTTTTTTTTTAACAGAATAAATGACATTGAGACCATCTCCTCATATTTCTGCAAATACAATGCCAGAATTTGGCGAACCTGCATGCTATCGCTTTGTGTAGTAAACCCTCACTAATTCATGATATCTTCGTGCTTAAATTCAAACCAAATTTAACAAAAAAACAACAAACAAGTACCAAAAAGAAAAGATAGTAACATTCGGAATGTTTTAAATGAATACATGCAGTTAAAAATCAAGCCGGTTTCATTCAACCGTATTGTTCCATGATGATTAAATATACCAACAGAAGCATACTAGCAAAATTGAGTTAATACACACACACAGTAAAGAGTTTGTTCTCTAATATACCATAGATTACAGAAGCGGCGTGACATGTTTGGTGCAGCAGTACATTTTGTGGCAGGGTTCAGCAAGTATGATTCACCATTGTGACCTGAAACAGATTAAACTTGACGGCAGAAATATGTTAAAAAACAACAAAGTTACTGTAATGGGAAGGGTGGGAGGGAATTTTTGTAAACGATTCTGTCCTCTACGGATTTCCGATAAAGAATGTACTTGTCATTGCACTAAATTTGCCCATGAAAATCCCGTGGGATTAAAACTTGTCAGACTAGTATTTGAACTGATACGACTATAAATACAAATACAGGTGCGGATTAGCAGTGAGGCGTTATGTTAGACAAGACGATACCCACCAAAATTAAAACAATTTATTTCATAAGAGAACATAAATTTACTTATTTGGGGATGGAGCTAGCGTGGTAGACTATATGATAGCATGTGAAGATCTTTTTAATCATGTTTCATATTTCGATGTCTTGGAAAGCGATGAATCGGACCATTTCCCCTTAGCCTGTAAATTACACTTCAATATATACAGTCATAATGAAACACAAACATTGGTCTCAGAGAGTACATCTGGAATGATATTTCCGAAATTCAAATGGGATTCTAATAAGAGCCAGACTTTTTTCACTGTTTTTAATAATCTTTTTGAACAGCACAGAGACTCCTTTCTCAATCTTGTAAATACAGACATAGATAGAGCAGTTAGTACATTAACTAATGTATATCAAGAGGCAGCATCACATATGCGAGTGTATTCTAAATCTAGCAATACTACATTATCAGTAACTTAACCAAAATGGTGGGATGAAGAGTGCAAAATATTAAAAGTCAGTAAATATAGGGCTCTGCGTCAGTTTAGAGCAACAAATTGTAATCAAGACCTTGAATGTTATAACAAGAGGAAAAGTATTTTTAAAAATGCTGTAAATCAAAAAAAGTATGCTTTCCAAAGTAGAGAGGGATTAAACTCTTAAAATGTTGCAATAACATCAATCAGTAATTTAGTATTCAGACGGCTCAATAATATTAATAAGTAAAAATGGCATAACCCAAACAAATGAACACAAAACAAATGCGCATAACAAATTTTATTTGAAATGAGAGAAATTTAGGAATTTAAGTGTAGTTGTCATAGTCTTCGAAGAAGGGCCACGATTCCAGAGAAATAATTGGCCTTAAAAGTCCAGACAGCATGCACATGTCCACTACATGTTGTTGTTGTAAACAAAGTTTCAGTTAAATCTAATGAAAACTGTAGGACTTGAGTTCACAATATGAATAACTATTTTGCCCTAATGAAAAAACTGAATATTTTGACTTTTGTCTGAATAATTGCTGAACATTTCAGAATTTGTCTGAAAATACTTCTCTGCTAATTTCTGCATACTTGCTTAAATTGGCACAATTCAGACTAATTCATACATCATTTCAAAACGTTCAGACATAAACTCAGAAATATTCAAACACAATTCAGAAAATTCAGATCATTCAGAAATTCAAACATCAGTTCAATCATATTTAAAAAATCTCAAACACCAATAAATAAATAAATATTTAGCCACAAAGCATTCTATGACATAAATTTAGAAATAATTAGAAATATTTGACATGTCATGATGCCCAAGACAGGTATGAAGTTTAAAACAGATTCATTTGAGTTTTTGAGAAATCTGATTACACACAAACTTATTCAAATATACTATTTTAAATATTGAGATAATTTTGACAATTTAAGCCAGCAAATTGTCAAGCATGCTTGAAATGCTTAGACAATTTTACTTGAGCAAATGATGTTTTACATTATGAAACTTATCGATGTTGTAAAGACATCTCACTCATGATGTTAATTTGAGCGTGAAGTTTGAAAAGACTTTGCAAAGTAATTTAAGAGAAAACTCGCTTGCAAATTAGCTTTTAATATTAATACAGGCAAGAAAAACTAACTAATATGCCAAAATTCATTAGGAAAATCTGTGTGAAAAACAATAAAAGTAAAATCATATTTTAGCAATCTTGCCATAAGGCCAGGCTGTATTCAATGTGTGAATCCAACGAGTCTCTTTCAAGAGTCTAAACCATTTTTTACCAAGTCGATTGGCATGAAAGAAAAATCACTAAAAGAGTGATTTTCAGAACTGAAATGTTCTGATACATTTATAGGAGTATCAGAAAAATGCCTGATATCAAATTTATGGCTGTTCATTCTTTGTGAACATTTCTGATGTGTTTGTCCCACATATTGTAACTTACACCTTTTGCATGTGATTAAATAGATAATATTTTCAGACATGTAGTTAAGATTTTGTTTAACATCGTAAGTTTTTAACGTTTGAGAGTTTGTAAACTGTGCAGATTCAGTGATATTAGCAATGAGAACACCGTGTTCTATTACATTTTAAAACACCACCATTTAGATCCGAAGACACCAGGCTATTTGTGACCAAGATATCGCTAAGATTTGTAGGTCGCTTGTAAGCAATAATTGGTTTGCATTTAGCCAGGTTGCGTACACTGTTTTTTTTTCAGATAGCTCAAAAAGCCCCCAATGTTTATTAAGGATCTGACCAATGTTTGGCAGGGATGGGTTCCAGTGAAGCATAAGTAGGAGCCATACGTGTACCCATGGCAGTACCTAAAATTTGGACATAATTTTCATTAATGAACTGAAAATCTTTTTTAGTCAAAACTAATTCAATAAGCTGACAAATATCATTGACTGACTGATGTGACAAGTATGAATGAGCTTTGTTCAAATACCCAATCATCTTGCGGAATATTAGTGTATAAAGATGAAATATCCATAGTAACCAAAATGCATTAGGGGATATATTAGGCATAAACCCTAGCTTTTCAATGGAGTCAGTAGACTTTTAACATATGAGGGCAGGGCTTCCATGTGTGGTTTCAAGTTGATATCAGTAATATTGTCTTGAAACTAGCGTGAAATATCCGGTTTGCTTTAATTATGGTCAAATATCTCATTAACAAGCACACTGACCTATACATTTTATTTCACCAACTTATAGGCCATATGTCTAATTACAACTGTGAGAAGTTTAATCAAAATCTACATTGCAGAAGGCTTCGATCCTCGGCCGCGTCATACCAAAGACGTAAAACATGATACTAGCAGCTTCCTCGCTTGGCGCTCAGCATTAAGAGGATAGTGCTAGAACTGGTCAGCCCGGTGTCAGTATACTGTGACTGGGTGGGGTATCATGCCACGTGTCTACGGTGTGAAATTCCAGTGAGGCAGCACTATAAAGTTGAGCATTGTGCTCACTGCTACAAATAGACACCGTCGTTTATATGACTGAAAAATTGTTGAAAAAGACGATAAACCCGAACACACACACACTATATTGCACAAAAATTTCTATTCGCGAAAATGTAATGAAAGACACCTATTATAAAATATTGCGCAAGGTCAATTTTTTTAAAATCAGTCTAGCAAAAATTCAAGCACACGACCCTATCTTTTTTATTTGCTGCATTTTCTAGATATATTTTGTAGTTTTGAAAAATCAGGGTTTAATCAAATTATACATTGTAGAAACAATGTCGATCCAAACGAGCAGAACTACCTTAACTTTTGTGGGTGACAGCATCATAATGCGGTTTGCATCCAAGGTTGACTATATAAATTGTTTTGCTATCTGCATGGAACACTAAAACAAATCCAAAAGAAAAAAATAAAAGCTTACCAGCGGATAAATCAGTACATTCAATATACTCTTAATATAACAAAAATATACCCTTGTAATTGTAAGCGGGAGTCAGTGGCGCAGTGGTTAGCAGGTTCAACTACAACGCAAGCGGTCCGGATGCGAATCGCGGTCGAGACTGATATCTCGACTAGGATTCAGTGCTTGTTGATTTACTTAAATGGTTACTGTTTCCAGCAGTATCGACCTAGACTGGATGCTGGGGAAGTAAATATAACGCCTATCTTGGGCTCGGCTGGAAATAAGTTGATCCATCCATTCTCTCGTTTCCATGTTAAACAAGAAAATTAATCTCCAATCCAATCATTGAATAATGTTTCTGAACAGAAACAACCCAGAAAGTTTTTTTTTAAATGTACGAGGGACGTTCAAAAAAAATGATACTCCGTGTGTAGGTTCGTCACCGATGGTTATTTTTGAACGTGGTTTTCAGCATTAAATAGAGCAATTTATTTGGAACAAAATGCCATATAAATGATAATGATTAGTAGATTCAAAGTAAAAATATAATTATTTGAGCGAGGTGTGTCAGAATAATTTGTATATTTAATATATTGATAACGTAACACATGACTCCCTTTTCATGTTATCTTTGTTATAATTATTGTTGAATTGCTGTTAATAATAGACTTTGGGTCATTTCTGACAAATTTGGGTTAATTAGGTTGATTGCTGGATCCCAGCGTCACACGTTATGTCATATACGAAAGTTAATGGGGAACCAGGTATTTGTTAGAGCAAGTACTCGTTGTAAAACGTTATGTTTAAATTTGGACCAATCAGAAACGAGTTCTAAAAATAGCACGTCTGCTGGGGTATAAATAGGTAGATGGATGACAGAGAGCTCATTCGGTATCCAGCGGTTGAAGAAGACACATCGAGGATTAAACTAATAATTTATCCCAGTACCTTGAGAAGGAGACTATTGCAGTTACCCTGTCAGGGCGGATAAATAATTAAAAAGAAGACTTTGGAAGTTCTTAGACTAAAGAAGAGTAGCAGAATTTCGATAAGGTTTCAAGCTATAGGGCCAGCGCATAGGAGTTTTACCTCAAGGGTAGTTGAATGCTATAGACGATAGCATATATAGGCTGAGCATCGGGAAGCTGAGACAGAGACCAAGAGTTTGGTAATCTACTGAGATAGTAGGAGAGTTCCAGCTTATAGACAGTTCAGCGTTATTGGCGAAGTACAGCCAAGGCATCGGGGATATACCTATATGGTAGTTGAATGCTACATATGATAGCATATAGGCGCTGCGCATCCAGGAGTCAGGACAATCATATAGAGTTTGAGAGGACAGAGGCCGAGCATCTATGCGATAGGACTCGTATGTTGTTGATTCAAAGACGGGAACTTCAACAAAAAGACCAGTCAAGTATAGAGTCTCCAGCCTATAGGAGTTTGAGCTAATCATTTTTAATTAAAGATTGTTAGTTTGAAACATTTAGTGATTTGCCTGATCCCTGAAATTGTCTAGCTCATAATAAGAAATCATTTACGAATCATTGGTACACGAAACATTTAGGCAAGGTAGCCAGAGAAAAATTATATATATGAGATATTTGGTCTCACCAGCTCTACGTTTTAACAAAGGACATTCTACATCGTTTGTCAGCTAGTCTAAGACATAGTCACCTTAGCGATTGGACCCAAACCATTGTTCAAGATACTAAAGGCGTAGGCACTTCCCTGGGTCATATAACTAGTATCCTTACAATTTGGGGGCTCGTCCGGGATCTATTTCCAAGGAGGTACAGAGACTAGTGGTTTGAACGTTTTGTTGGTGTGCCAGAAGGCGCTGTGACTGAAGGTAGCCTTAGTCACATATAATTGAGTTTTAAACATAGTTCCAGGCTAAAGCTTAAAGATGAACTACGATAAATGGGTTGAGATGGGAGAACGTATGGGTCTGTCAGGGACAGAGCTCATAGAATTTGTAGATAGGAAAGAAAAGGAATATACGGAATGCTGAGACGAGATGAGGAAAGGCGGCGTCATGATGGTAAGCAACGTAGGTTTGAGGCTCAGGAAGCTGAGAAGAAACGACTTTTTGAGCTTGAACAGGCCGAGAAGTTGCGGCATTATGAGGAACAACAGGCAAAAGAGAAAAGGTTATTTGAGTTGGAACGTTTAGAAAAGGAACGAGCTTTGAAAGAGGAAGAACGAGTTTTGAAAGCGCAGGAGTTTGAAATGTTAAAACTAAAGGCTGAAACCGGAGCTTTAGGAGCTGATAAAGGTGTTGAGCACTTGAGCAGTAAAACATTGCGGCCAAGACCTCCGAAGTTCGAGGAAAGTAAAGATGATATGGATGCATACTTCGAGCGATTTGAGCGTTTTGCAAAAAGCCTACACCCACAGACTGGAGAAAGGAAGGCCAAGCGCAGAAAGACAGACAGTCGGATGACAGAAAAGTTGCAGCCTCAGTTATAGCAATATCATTAGATGACGAACGGTTAAAAGACTGCATAGGAGATGGACGACTTATATATGTTAGCACATGGAAAATCTAGTTAGGTCATAGCAAGCACCTGTACCATTGATTCAACAAACGGTGAAAGGAACTTAATATTGAAGAAAGAATATATAGGTGATAAAGAAGTTCAGGTTTTGAGAGATACAGGGTGTGAGCTGGCGCTGTCAGGAAAGATTTCGTATCAGAGAATCAAATGTTAGATAAGCAGTATCTTATGGTTGCAATTGATGGGCGTACAAGGATAGTTCCTTCAGCAAGGATACAGGTTGATACACCATATTTTACAGGAGAAGTTGAAGCCATGGTGTTGACAACTTTGATCTGCGACTTAGTTATAGGAAATATAAAAGGGGCTTCTGATAGACTAGACATTAACTGGAGTAGTAGGGACGGAGAACAGTCTCCATCAAAAGATAATATTGTTGCAGCTGTGGTAACGAGAGCACAGGCTGAGAAAGAAAAACAGTCAATAAAACCTTTGAAGGTCACAGAACCTAAACAGGATGAACTTAAGGTCTAACGTTTAAAAAAAGCCCAGAAGGAGGACAATACCTTAGGAAAGCTGTGGACGTATGCCTCTGATAAGAAGGAAATGAAGACAAAGTGTGGTTTTACATTTATGTACGAAGTCAAGAAGGATGTATTGCATAGAACCTTCGAAGAAAAGAGAGGCAGTGTTATCAAAGAGATAAAGCAAATTGTAGTTCCAACTCAGTTCAGAGTTATGTCTTTAGCTCATGAATCAATAGTTGGAGGACACCTATCAATAAGAAAGACAGTTGATAGGATACAAACAGGTTTTTACTGGCCTGGGTTAACTAGTGATGTCACAAGGTTTTGTAGGTCGTGTGATATATGTCAAAAAATGATTCCAAAAGGAAAAGTTAGAAAGGTTCCATTAGGAGACATGCCAATAATGGATACACCATTTCATCGGGTGGCTGTAGATTTAATAGGACCTATTGCTCCTGTTTCAGATAAAGGAAATCGGTATATTCTTACCGTGGTCGACTATGCCACAAGATATTCTGAGGCAGTTGCATTACCTACTTAAAGAACTTTGGACTGAAGCTGAAACACCAGAAACACCAGAAACAAGAAACACATATGAATATGTATTAGACTTACGGAATAGGCTGGAGGAAACATGTAAGATAGCTAGAGAAAGTCTTCATTCAGCACAAGAAACGTACAAGCACCATTACGACAAGAGTGCCAGAAACAGAAATTTAAAGGTCGGGGATAAAGTGCTGTTACCTTTACCAACTAACCACAATAAGTTGATGCTTCAGTGGAAAGGACCTTATGAAGTAGTTGATGTGGTCAACAAAATGGATTTTAAAGTAAAAGTCGATGACCAGATAGGGCTTTACCATATCAATTTACTAAAACAATATGAAGAAAGACAAGATATTCTTGCAGGAAGTGTCGCCGTGATCGAGGCCGATGTTAGCACAGAGACAGGGGTAGCTGATGACGAAAATTTGCTCGACCTTGTCAGAATAGGAGGGTCAGAAACATATGAAAATGTACAAATTAATCCTCATTTGTCTGAAAGCCAAGTTACTGAAATTAAGTCGCTTATAAAACAATATCAAGACATTTTCACAGAAAGTCCTGGAACGACGAATCTTGTAGAACATAAGGTCGAACTCACAACCACAGAACCTGTTAGAGTCAGACAATACCCCATACCATATTCGAAACGAAATGAGGCTAACCAAGAGGTTCAACATATGTTAAAGGCTGGTATTATTGAGCCTGCCACCTCTGCATACAACTCCCCTATTGTCATGGTAAAAAAGAAAGATAACACAAACAGATTTTGTATTGAGTTCAGGCGATTGAATTCTGTAACGAAATTTGATACAGAGCTTATGGGAAATGATGAAGATATTCGGTCAAATCTTTACGCGGAAAAATTCTTTACAAAATTGGATATCAGCAAAGGTTACTGGCAAATTCCTGTCGAGAAGCAATCCAGGCACTTAAGAGCATTCACAACATCTGAGGGAAGTTTTCAGTTCCAGAAAATGCCATTTGGCATGATAAATTCAGGTGCTACATTTAACAAAATGATGCGAAAATTATTGACAGGGTGCAAACATGCTGACAATTACGTGGACGATATTTTAGGTCACACAGTGACATGGGGCACAAATATGTCAATGTTACAAGATATTTTTAAGAGAGTTAGGGATGCAAAGCTTACATTAAGACCATCAAATTGTGTCATAGGATATAGTAAAATTTCGTTCACTGGACGTAAAGTCGGAAACGATCAGCTGGAAATGGAAGATGATAAACTAGATCGCATAAGGAATGCTAGCGAACCTAAGACTAAGAGACAAGTACGGAGCTTCCTTGGTCTAACAGGATATTGCAGAAAATTCATAGCATCGTACTCTGAAGTTGCAGCACCCCTGACGGACTTAATCAAGAAAAGAAAAAAGAAAAACATCGTATGGAAAGAACAACATGCCAAAGCTTTTAATACTTTGAAAACATTGCTTACACAAGCACCTATTCTACGGTTACCAAACTTTTCACGGCCTTTTATATTACAATGCGATGCTTCAGAATATGGGGTTGGAGCAGCACTTCTTCAGAGGTATGAAGATGGACAATTTCCCATAGCATATGCCAGTAAGAAATTGCTCCAAAGAGAGAGTAACTATTCGGTAATTGAAAGAGAATGTTTGTCAATAGTTTTTGGTGTTAAGAACTTTCAGAAGTATTTGTACGGCAGTAAATTCATCCTGCAGACTGATCATGCCCCATTGAGTTACATACAGAAATGTAAAGTAGAAAGCTCAAGAATTATGAGATGGGCATTGTTTTTGCAGTGTTACAGATTCAAAATTAAATCTATTAAAGGTACAGAAAATGTATGCGCTGATTATTTAAGTAGACAATAATTGATTACATGAAACAGAATTTGATGTGGCTGATTTTAACATAAAAAAAAATCAAGAAATAGTAAAAAGAAAAAAAAGGATTTATTTACAAATAATTCTTCATGTTTATGAAAAACTTAAAGTATTTTCTTGAGAAGGGGGCTATTTGTCAGAATAATTTGTATATATAATATATTGATAACGTATAACATAAGCACAGATAGTGCTTGACTCCCTTTTCATGTTATCTTTGTTATAATTATTGTTGAATTGCTGTTAATAATAGACTTTGGGTCATTTCTGACTAATTTGGGTTAATTAGGTTGATTGCTGGATCCCAGCGTCACACATTATGTCATATACGAAAGTTAAAGGGAACCAGATATTTGATAGAGCAAGTACTCGTTGTAAAACGTTATGTTTAAATTTGGACCAATCAGAAACGAGTTCTAAAAATAGCACGTCTGCTGGGGTATAAATAGGTAGATGAATGACAGAGAGCTCATTCGGTATCTAGCGGTTGAAGAAGACACATCGAGGATTAAACTAATAATTTATCCCAGTACCTTGAGAAGGAGACTATTGCAGTTACCCTGTCAGGGCGGATAAGGTTTCGAGCTATAGGGCCAGCGCATAGGAGTTTTACCTCAAGGGTAGTTGAATGCTATAGACGATAGCATATATAGGCTGAGCATCGGGAAGCTGAGACAGAGACCAAGAGTTTGGTAATCTACTGAGATAGTAGGAGAGTTCCAGCTTATAGACAGTTCAGCGCTATTGGCGAAGTACAGCCAAGGCATCGGGGATATACCTATATGGTAGTTGAATGCTACATATAATAGCATATAGGCGCTGAGCATCCAGGAGTCAGGGCAATCATATAGAGTTTGAGAAGACAGAGGCCGAGCATCTATGCGATAGGACTCGTATGTTGTTGATTCAAAGACATTGTCTGGCGGGAACTTCAACAAAAAGACCAGTCAAGTATAGAGTCTCCAGCCTATAGGAGTTTGAGCTAATCATTTTTAATTAAAGATTGTTAGTTTGAAACATTTAGTGATTTGCCTGATCCCTGAAATTGTCTAGCTCATAATAAGAAATCATTTACGAATCATTGGTACACGAATCATTTAGGCAAGGTAGCCAGAGAAAAATTATATATATGAGATATTTGGTCTCACCAGCTCACGTTTTAACAAAGGACATTCTACATCGTTTGTCAGCTAGTCTAAGACATAGTCACCTTAGCGATTGGACCCAAACCATTGTTCAAGATATTAAAGGCGTAGGCACTTCCCTGGGTCATATAACTAGTATCCTGACAAGGTGTACTCTGGTATACTGGACCATAGAGAAATTTAATATAACTTAGGTTTGTCCTGGGTATCCAGGGTCTCAGAATAATAGAATATCTTGTAAAAATCACAAAATTACATCATTTTTCTTCGAGGTACAGTAATTTGTGATGGGTTTGAGATTGTTTTCATTAACTACTTTATTAACTTTATTGTAGGGATAATATACGTTTTTTGTGTATTAACCTCTGCAGAAGCCCGCGGGATTGTTTGTGACCGAGACCAAAGGTCGAGGTCACAAACATATCCCAAGGGCTTCTGCAGATGTTAATACATAAAACAAACGTGTATTTTCGCTATTCGTGCATAAAAAATCATAACACGACGACTTAATGCATTGTTTTCATATGTGATGACTTTACGATTCCGGTATATTTTTAGTTACCGTTCGGTTGTTCTTGGAAACGGTAAACATGTTTTAAATATCCATGACCAGGGCACACAGATCAACAACACTACCAAAAGCGTGATTTGGAGGTTTTTGAGCAGCTTATTTTTATTTCTAGGTATTACAAACGTTATATTACCCATAATTTTGCATATATCTTAAAACTATAATTAACAGGAACACAATTTTAAGAATGATAAATTTACATTCGAATTATTTTGAGTACGAACGCATTTAGAGTACGGATGAGTACGGGGGTAGTTACTACCAAGGTTTATTATATGAATTCTGCGAAAAATCAGGTAAAACCATACCGACTGATACTAACAAAAATAATAAATATAATACCTAAAAACGAGCAATAGCACAAGTTACACGCAGTACTTTTTTATTCACAGTACAATAACAGACGCTTTATAAAGGGAGTGAACTCTAAGAGAAGCTAGTGCGTACATTGATGGGGGCTGTACGTTTGGGGTTGGAAACTGATACAGCTAAACATACTATGGATTACATTGTATCTATAATGCTACAAGAAAATGTTGTTATGGAAGAAACAAGACGCAGATGCAAATATCAGTGTGCGCAAAAATACATACATATGTCCCTGGCAAAGCATTTCAAAACTAAAAATTTGTTATTAACAGCACGTGAATTGCCTTGTTTGCACACGATTTTTCTCCCGTTAAAACATGGGCGGATCCAGTGAAAAAAGTAGTTTTTATGCAAGAATAACTTTTATAACTACTTATTGCGTTTTTCATTTTACAACAAAACTAAAACATCTTAACGCGGGGTTAATTCCGTCCGGAATGAGTCTGGAGATCGATTAATCTGAATTGTAAGAACTTGTTTCATAATCGAGAAATAAGAAGTTAGTATGAACTTAAAATACAAGAATGTTTTCAACGATGAATATCACACCTGACAAATTGCAGAGACTTAATTGGTGCAAAACTATTGTAAGTGTATATAAATAAAGAACAAGATACAATAGTTTTGCGCCAAGCCCTCGTATTATACTCCACGTAACAATTTTCGATTAAAAATATGCACACTCTATCTACTAATGTTATCATTTTGTTTATTATAATCTTCAAATGTTTATATAAAGATGATGATTTGTTTATATCTGTTTTAACTGGAAATTAAACTACAGTTCTAGTTGATGAATAGCAGAATCAAGGAGTTGCATATAACAGTCTCAATATTTTGTACATTAAGGAGGTAGGTTACCTTGTTACCAGGGTAAATTTAATTTAGTTGAACCGCAGCAATGTTTTGTATTTCGTATAACTTAATGTTTTAACTGCTAGAATCTCTCAATTTCGTTTATCTCTGTTCCTTCAAGTACAAGTGTTTATCCAGGTTTGAATTACATGACCGTCCAAGGTGATTTTAAATTGAAAGAAGAAAAAGAAATGCGGATATTTAACACTTTTGAGGGTATTTCAGCTTCAATGATACCGTAGAAGTCTGCATCTTTAGTATGTACGTTAGTTTTCAAATATAAGCTTAAAATGCATATGTCGCGGGGCTCATGTTTCCATGTTAACGCATTTTTTCTAATGTTTAAACAACTTTGTATGAAAATGAGTTTTTAGGCGGCTTCAGTGTCATTTCGTTAATGAACAATATGGAATATTTGGGTTGCGCTATTAACACAAGATCAAGCACTTTACATGGTGCCCTATTTTTCTTAAAGTGTAATTTAACAATGGCAGCATAGATGTTTGAAATAGCTTATATCTTGCTTTTATCGTAATTTCTTAACAAAAAATAGAAAAAATTATTTTTCTTGTTAATGTGGCTTTCAAGCATCATATTTCTAACGTAGGTAATATTTCCGTGTTACATTTAGCCCGGCTTATAAATCCTAAAATATGGCCAAACCTTGCACATTTTAGTAGAGACTAAAAGGATACATTTCTTAAAGAAGAATGGATATAGAACACTCGAATCAGTCAACCATGAAAGGCTTGCAAACTGTTTTATGACGTCATCATTAGGACAGTCGAATTTGTAAAATAATTCGATCATGATCATAAAATTTTATCGCCCTTTTCTAAGTTTCTAATAATCTGGTAACAAAGCAATTTGGCTATGTAGAAAGTCTTAAAGTTACATTATTTTAAGAAATATGAAAGAAAGGTTACTTTGGGAATAAATCAAATACTTTCTGAGCTAGGCGTGCTAGATGAATCAAATACTTTCTGAGCTAGGCGTGCTAGATGCAAATATGTGTTTTTGACTATGTCAGGGGCCATAACTCTGGAAATAAGGGGCGGAGCCAGACAAAAAATAGAAGGTACGCAAGTACATATCACGATAAAGACTCATGCAATTTTTCATCAATTTATATCAAATACTTTTTGAGCTAGGTGCGTCAAGAACTTCGGGCGACGGACGGACGCTCAGACACACGGACAAGACCAAACCTATATGCCCCCGCCACTCATAGGGGCCTAATTAAGATAGAAGTTGATAATGTGAGGCCATTTCTTGAACTGCAAATTTATTATTCCTATAGTTGTGTTGATTCGAATGCTTAGCTTCGCATGTTTATTTACCTCACCCACTTTCCCCTAGTTTGAGAGTGTACCACTCTTCCAATATTAATCAGAGTGTACTGATATATTGTCATTTTGATGTTTATTTAGCTTATAATATCTGCTGAAAATAACACCTGAATATCTCAACTAACAAAAAATATTTTAGATTTTTGGTGAAGTTCGTCCATTGAAAATCAGTAAATTTGATTAGACCACTTTGTGGCTCTGTGTTGAAAAAAGTATTCAAGACAATTTAAAACGCAACATGTTGTGTAAATGTCCATTGCATAGTTGTTTTATCACGAAAGTTCCAGGTAAAAAGTTTTGAACCATTTTTAAAAACGCGGCGGAGATTGTGTTCCTGGCTGGTTACAGATCAAATTACCCCACCCACTTTAATTGTGAATTTCTATAAAAGTAAGTCAAAACTGATAACAGTAACACTTGTGAATGAAACTTAATACATGTAGGTATATTGTCATAAAATATAGAGAAAATCAAAAAACATTTTGATACAAACTAAACCTTGTATTTATGTAATAATCAATTCATACGTAGATCTTAGAGTTGAATAATTTTAATATTTTTGCAGCGATATATACTTGATATAACATAATGAAGGGCAAAGTAGAGTGGTTAATTTCATGACTATTTCGCAACAGAGCTAGGCTAAGGGATGACATATAAAATACGAATAAAGCAGAACCTTTCTAATAGTTATATAAAACTGAAGGAAGAAATCTTCTCTTAAAAAAATATTTGTAGGGATATGTCAGAGAGATTGTATTTGTACCGCGATGTTGTACACAGCTGTAAACTGTATGACAACATGTACTTACCAAATTTTCTAGCGTAATACTTAGACTTTTTCAAATACCTTTCAAATCACTACATGCACATATGTTTACTCGTTTAGAAAAGTATATTGTTAATAAAATGTCAAAATTACAGCTACTTGAAACATGCAAATCATATACGTTCATTCATTTCAATGCCTCATCCCATTATGAAGCGGCTCAAAACAAAACTTAATATATTCAAAGCGGCATGTGAGATAAAGTTTTAACACGAACTAATGCAAGTAGATCCCGATAAGGTAAAATATCCGGAAAGAAGGTATGTTGTGTGTGTGTGGGGTGGGGGGGGGGGGGGGGGGGGAAAGGGGGGATACTCATTCGAATATACTTCTTAACTGATGAATAAAACTGAACATGTGCGCATGTTGGAAACAATACGTATACATTATTCTATTATATGAATTAATGAGGGAAAAAAAGTATGAATGCTTTATTATACCCCCACCAAACATGTTTGAGGGGGGTATATAGGAGTCAGTTTTGTCACGTCGCGTCCCGTCGCGTCCCGTCCCGTCCCGTCGCGTCCCGAAATCTATTATCTCTGTTATTACCAAATGGATTTGATTGAAACTTAAAATACATGTTCCACCTTATCACCCACATCATGTGACACAAGGTGCATAACTCTGACACCAAGTTTTCATGAATTTTGTCCCCTTTTACTTAGAATTTAAGGTTAATTTTGTTGTATTTTCACTATATCTCAGTTATTCCTAAATGGATTTGATTGAAACTTAAAATAGATGTTCCACCTCATCACCCACATCATGTGACACAAGGTGCATAACTCTGACACCAATTTTTTATGAATTATGCCCCTTTTTACTTAGAATTTAAGGTTGATTTTGATGTATTTTCACTGTATCTCAGTTACCACTGAATGGATTTGATTCAAACTTAAAATAGATGTTCCACCTCATCACCCACATCATGTGCCCACATCATGTGACACAAGGTGTATAACTCTGACACCAAGTTTTCATTAATTATGTCCCCTTTTACTTAGAATTTAAGGTTAATTTTGTTGTATTTTCTCTATATCTCAGTTATTACCAAATGGATTTGATTCAAACTTAAAATAGTTTTTCCACCTCATCACCCAGATCATGTGACATAAGGTGCTTAACTCTGACCTAAATTTTTTATGAATTATGTCCCCTTTTACTTTAAATTTAAGGTTGATTTCGGTGTATTTTCACTATATCTCAGTTATTACAAAATGGATTTGATTCAAATTAAAATAGTTGTTCCACCTCATCACCCACATCATGTGACACAAGGTGCATAACTCTGACACCAATTTTTCATGAATTATGTCCCCATTTTACTTAGAATTTAAGGTTAATTTTGATGTATTTTCGCTATATCTCATTCTGATTGGCTTAGAGCCAAAGGGAAGTAACCTTTTTTTAACTTTTGTACTGAGTTTCTTCCCCTTAAATTCCAGGAATTAGTCTATTTTTAGAAATCCTATTTTTAGATTTTCAATATTTTTGGTATTTTTCTAACTTTTTTATTATAAGTCCTGTGTAAAAAGTAAATACATTTTTCTGTGGTAACATGGATCGGTAAGACATTTTTTTATATTCACTTTTAGTGTATCTCTAATATTAGAGATTTTTTATATTTACTAGTATTACTATACTAGTATTACTTATATGTGGACGCCCAGGATGATTTACTCCAAAGACTAAGTATTTTTAAGATTTCTTATGGTTGCCATTCTTCTGTGACAAGACCGTATGGTGGGGGTATGAGTCACTCCTGTGACAGTTCTAGTTTTTTTTATTTTTTATACTGTGGCGACTCTGATCTTACATATTTATATCAAACTGCATTTCTCCTGTGGGATGATATACTGTGCTTGTCTGTCGTATGACTGTAGACAAAATATCTATAAATGTACTTTTACGTTTCTAAGTCAACATTACAATTTGGACAGGCTACCTAATTAGTTTATGTTAAAATTGCTTCTGCATTGTAAACGATAAACCTATAACATTACTACGACTTTACGTAAAGGTGGAATAACTGCGGAATGGTGAATGTGTATGTTACCGGGTGTGACCAATGGGAAAACTGTATTGTGACACCACATTAATATATTTTCTGTAGGGTTCCCGAGAAGTATAACCCCCAAAATATGAACAATTAGACTGAACATTTCAGGTAGTAGTTAAAAGATACACATCACCATCGTGGTTTAGAAATTTATATTTTGGTATGAAATACATGATTTTTATTTAAAGCGCATGTGAAGACTACCGGCCTCTATAAACTAAACACGTCCATATGTTCCATACACAGATGTTAACCACTAAACCACAGTCTATTTCTTAATGAAAGGGAATGTAAGATGAACATAAGCATTTTTCACACAACTTAGAACTCTAAAACAATTGCATTTGATGAAATGAAATGAAATAAATAGTTGTAACGATGTTAATTGGCTTTCCAAAATGGAGCTACACATATCAAAACGTTTGGATGTAGGATTACTTACAGACGTTTCGTCGTCATTCTTTTGTGATTACACTGGACATTAGTGATAAGACACTTTTATGATGATGCATACTATTATAAATATATGCCGTCAGCTGAAACGCTTATCTGTAAAACAAGTTAAAATAATGCAGAACTGAATCACTGTAAACAATGTTTAAGAATGACAAATAAAAAATATACTTATATGATATAAATAGCAAAAAAGCAATTTCCATTTTGGTATGTACTGGATTGATGCGTTCGAAATACGCATCCTTTAACATTTAAAACACGAATATGTTTTTATCAGAGTTGATTTTTATTTTACACTATGGGCATAAGCCTTTAGGATGATCGGTCAATAATTACTCTGTAAGACGTTTTCATGCTTTGTGTGATTAAATTATGTTCTGATGTCAATTTTCATTTGTCATTTGACATTAAAAGTTCTCTATTAAACAAGTATGAAAGACTTAAACTTTAAAAACGTAAATATAGATCAAGTTACACAGTGTTACAAACTTTCGAAAATACGATAATTTATCTCTTATGTAATAAACAATAGATTGGTGGGGCACAAGAAGACAGACTAATAGACAAACCACAAACGTATATTTACTAAAACAGGCTTTCAACAGGACTAGATTACTAACTTACAATTTCTGTATAGATCAATGTTCAGAAAATTGAAAACAAAATTCTGCCAGTAGATGATTAATGATAAGGCTAGTTTCTAAACATCCTAATATTTTATTTTTCTTCTCTGATTTTCCCAAATTGTGTCTGGAAATATGATTTTACATTTCGGATTACAGATGAACTTCATTGCCTCGAATTCGGATCTTTCAAACATCCGTGTCGCTCGAACTCTTCACCTTGTCCCAAATTTATTCGTTCTTTATTCTATATAGTTCTACCTCTGCTCGCTGGAACTGCGAAAATTCAAACTTTCAAACTCATAAATCCAAATATCCATTAGAACTATTGTTTCATAAATGCTAAGTGTCAAATTTTCAAACCACTGACATCTACCTTTATAAAAATAATGTATACATACGGTTTAAATCTTCTTCTTGGATATTATAGCGTACATGGTCCCATTATTGCCTACTTCATCTGAAAAAAAAGTACAGGAGTATAACGAAATTAACGTTAACTTAGTAATTTCTATAGAATTTTAACAAAATTTGAATTTATGCTTTTTAAACTACTCATGTTGCATCACTCTTTGATTAAACAATTTTTTTCTGTAGGTCTACAGCACAAGACTCAGTTGAAGTAGTACACGTGTAGCTAAAAACTTCATTCATGCCATGAAAAATAGTTATTATATCGTTTATTAAATAAATTTGGTGGAAGATATGTTACTGTCATTCAACTTTTATTTGTTGATATTTGAGGGTTTATTCGTGCTTTGTTCAGACAGCTGTTCAGAGGTATCTTTTCTTTGGCTTGCTTACAGATTTCAAACAGAAATATTGTATATAGAAAATTGACACTTATACCTTTCTGTACTGCTGGTCGCCAACATGCATTCTTCACTGAATAACAAGTGTGCGCGCAAAATATAGGCTCCAACAAGTTTACAAATAGAAACCACAATTAATTTCCATGATGCAGTTTTTCATTCATTTGAAACAAGTCGAATATTCATGGTGAAACTAACCAGTTTTATGCAGAGGTTTTTTGATCCTTTTCTTCGTTAGCAAAGAGGTGTACTTCTTTTTAAAATTATGTTAGTTTGAATGAATAAACTATAGGTGTAAGTGTATCATTATGAAACATTCTGATCGTTTTATTATTAATGAAATAATGCGTAAATTCTGCACCTTATATCAAACTGGTGACAGTGGTACACGCATATGTTCTCCACGTTTCGTTTCCAAGTCTTGAAATACTGACGACTGAATATCAACCTTGTTAAAACTCGTTGCAAAATGATAAATATATATATTTACCTACCGGCTTCTTTGTTCCGATGAGGTCTATAAACACCTTATTGACCACTTATGAGGTCTATAACAATTCCCAGACCTGTCCTACTTCTACTGTTTACACGAAAAATCTCAAGTGCCTGTAGTGGGAATCGAACCCGAGTCGCACGGATGATAGTCCAATGATCTAACCACTGAGCCATAATGTCGCCACACTTACGCCCTTGTCAGAGATTAAATTTGAATTTATGCGTAAGCGGCCGAAAAAATGCAGTAGAATCATGAGAAATCCGTGCCTGTCATTTAAGGTGAACGCGTGACTGGGTCTGTAAATATGGTATCACTTGTTTCAAAAAAAGTACGTTTTAAGTCAGAAATTTCTGACCAGTTTTACATATCTTGAAAATTGATCAAAGTTTGTAAAGTTTTAACAGGCAATTCTAAAAAGGTCTTCTTGATATTTGTCTGAAAGTAAATACGGACAAACTCGTCCGTCTAGGAGGAGAATGCTTCATGAAACAACACATTTTATTTTGCAATGAAAAATCATAAAAATGATATGATTGCAAAACAATACAAACAACACAAATTTCCTCAAAGTTAATCATGAATCTACTTTTGTAAATTGTGACGATTTTCTGTACAATTAACATGGAACATAAATTTCCTAGTTTAATGATCGTGATACATTCCAAACGTGTCTGAAATAAGATTGACAGTTGAAACATATTTAAAGGCAGTTTTTAGGTAGTGGTAATTGGTGGGTAACTGGTCAAAGTACATTTCTTGTTTTCTGAAAAATGTTCTTATTATGCTGAATGTCGCTTATTCATATCAAATTAACAATTGACATTTTATACCTTTAACCTTTCACCTGCTAAATTTCTATAATGAACTGGTCTATCATACAAATTGGGCAGTGCCATTTATTATTTGAAGGGGTGTTCACTGAAAATGAACTGACTGAATAGTTAACTGTGCAGACTATATTCAGACTGTAAAGATGTGCAAGCTGATCTTGGTCTGCGCTGGTCACAAAGGCAGGATCATTTGCAGACAGCAGACTAAAGGTTAAATATGATAAGATATTTTGCACTCAACAAAATTTTGTCGACCTGACAGTCTTTCATTCGTGTGAAACTGTCAGTTTCATGGATTCTATGCTTGTATTTACATCCACACGTATCTGACAACTTCTCACGTGAATCAGATGTAGAGGACCAGAACACTTTAACCTATATAATATTTATTCATATCGTTGCCATGTCAATTAAAACAGAGGCCTCGAACTACAAAACTCTTAATTAGTTGTGCTCATTACTTTCATTGTCAAGAAGACTGAAGGTTTTAATATCTTCTCGATGATGTGCGCGCAGTTTTTAGCACATCTCGTTGTGTCTTCATGGCATGTGCCTGATCACGGTACATGTATATTATGATAGCATTTCCTGAGATAATGTAATGATAAATCTATATTAATACATTGTTATATGACAATGTATATTTAGATAGCAAATTAAAGAACTAGATAAACTAAAACTTTAAAGCTTTCTTATGATAATTATGAAACACAAGAGCTGTCACTATTAGTGACAAATGCCCCGAAGTAGGCCCAAGAATGCCACAGTTGTATGCACAAAAAATCGCATATCATTTTGTGACATTGACATTGCCCTATGAGGCCTCGGTCATTAACATGACACACCTCGATATGGTTAATATTTGTGTCAAATTATTTTCAAATCCCTTGATAAATGGCAGAGTTATGGACAAGAAAAACACCTTTAACTTCTAAGTGTGATCTTGACCTGGGTCCCGCGCATGACAACTCATCTCATTATATATAACAGTTATGCTAAGTAATTTCAAAATCCCTTCATCAATGGCAGAGTTATGGACCGGACAAGAAATAAAACATGTTAACATTTGACCTATAATTGTGACCTTGACCTTGGAGCTAGGGGTCTGGGTCTTGCTCATAACAAGTCGTCTTAATATGAGGAACATTTATGCCAAGTAATTTTAAAATCCTTAAATGAATGAAAGAGTTATGAACCGGACAGGAAACGTACCCTGTTACCCTTTGACATCTAAGTGTGACTTTGACATTTGAGCTAGGGGCCTGGGTCTTGCGCATGACACGTCGTCTTATTATGATAAACATATCAAGTTGTTTCAAAATTCCTTCATTGATAGCAGAGTTATGGACCGGATACGAAACAGATCATGTTAACCTTTGACATCTAAGTCTGACCTTGACCTTTAAGCTAGGGACCTGGGTCTTGCGCATGACACAAGATTTTTGCCAAATTATTTCAAAATCCCTATATGAATGGAAGACATACATCCCGGACAAGAATTTAACGGACGGACGGACGTACAGTGCGATTTTTATACGCCCATCTTGCGGGCATAAAAACATATAAAATACCATTTGCGTGAAATTCTGACTAATTGTTGAGACACGTTTATAAGCTCAGAAAGAGACTATAATCTTCAGAAAATTTGCCAAATGTGCACGAATTTTTCATATTAAACAAAATGACATGTCCTAGTTGCTGATAAATATATCTACAAGTGCGTAGCACGTTGGGCCTTTTGTTATATTAATAGTATCCGATATTTTATAGAATATATTGTCTTGTTCCTTCTTCTAACTATTAGTTTGTAATCATACATACATGTTACAAACGTTCTTCATATCCGAAACCAGTCTAAACTATGTAAAACAAAGAAGCATGTAGGTAAGTCAGTTATCATTCTTGGAATAGGTCTACATAGTGTTTATAGACCTGTGAGGTGATTTGAAAACCTCGTTCGCTACGCTCGCTCGGTTCACAGATCCCTCCCAGGTCTATAAACACAATGCAGACCTATTCCTCGAACAATAACTATTACATATACACTTACCGTCGTTCTTAGCATAGCAACACGACCTGTCAAAATATTTCAACAAATGGAGTGACCTTTTGACAGAACAGTCATGTAAACATCAGAAGGAAATGGTTCAAATTTATTCCACTTAATTTCATATGCAATACTATCGTGAATTATATTCATATGTGTAATGCATTGCATGTAGATTTAAGCATATATTTAACATTTATGTCATTTAACTGCTTTAACGTTAACCGCTAAAAAGTAGGTACTCCATAAGACCATGTGTATTAGCCTGATTACATCATTTCGCACAAACATTTTTTGTGTGGACAAAAATGCTGGAATTGACATTTTTTGTCAATAACTTTGACACAGCAACCGTTTCTAAAAATAAACTTGATACATGACTGTTATGTGTATTGCCTTTGTTATCAAATTAATGATTTGTTTCGTAAATACACATGTTTATGTCAAAGCAATAATGAAACAGTCATATCTGTATGAAAAAAAAAGAGAAAATAGAATTCATCTGAAATGACCGACAATAACAGGCATTTATGAAGTAGATGTTTTATTTAAATAAGTTATGGTCAGATATTTTTTTCTGTCTTTTGTCTGGATTTGCAGGTAAAAGTTGGCATTTATTTTTCAAGATATTTACTTCCAAAGATAGCTATACCATTTTCCTTGGTCGTTTCAGTCTTCTCGTGCAACTCTTAAGTAAAATTTAGAAGAATGCTTGTAACAAGCACTAAAATGTCGTTATTTTGACTAAAGAATGCAATACAAATACATCAACCATCATAGAAATGGGTCACCGTTTTACTGAACATAAAATGTAATCTAGACACTTACTCGTTTCTCATATATAACGACCAGTCTAGACATGGGATTAAGTAGATTTAAAAAGCATCACTTTTCCCTACACCTACTTTCAGAAAAAATATTTAAACTGACGACAGAAAATTACGAAAATAGAGGGTTTAATACATCCTAGAAAATATCAGTAAGTGGTGATCTGCACAATAGACACTCTATTCCTGTTTTGATCTGCAAAAAGTATAAATATAAGTCTATCACATTTCAGACGGAATGCATTTTAGTAATGAAAAAGTGATATTAAACACCATTTTTTTATAAAACAATGTGTAACTATTTACTGTGGAGAGGTCTCCGTGAGCAAAGGTCGCTGACTGCATGATACCAGGGGTCTCCCTTTACCATCAAAGTCTTGTGTAGATGCCTTTGTGTATTACCCTTCTCTCCCACCCCCACCCCCCCCCCCGCCCCGGCGAAACAAAAAGCAAAAAGAAAATATATATTGTGGACTTCTTTCGACTACACAGCGGAAGCACAAATATGACTGAACTACTGCCATTTTTCCTGCAAAAATAGAACTTTGCGATTGGATAAGTATAATAATTACTAAATGTATGTCCTTTTGAAACAGTGGCTATCTTTGAAATTCTCAGTTGGATAATAAAGGTTTACCTAGTTATTGTCCGGGATACTTAATACCATGCTTGTGACTATGCAGAGTTCTAACAAAGACCATTTACCCGAAGAACGCTTATAGAACTGCCTTTAAAGGTTGAAAGGAAATCTGTTTTTATGTTATTGTTTTTGTTGTAATTTTTATATAACCTGGTACAACATTCTGTAGTATCACATTATTTCAAGATTCAAAAGATATGGAAACGTTTCATTAATTCACTGAATCATTATATTTACTAAATATTTTGTTATAATTACATAGTGCATGCTCTTGTTTTCTTTTTGTAGCAAGGCTATTTATGTACTCTGATATTTGATATCGAATTAACTTCGACATTTTTAGATTAATTTGATTCTATGCCGACTTACAAATACTGTATTTATGATGAATCCAAACTGAGATACATGTCAGAATCTTATGGTCACAAATAAAAAACAAACAAACGCTGAAGCAAACAATAAAATATACAAATGAACACAGACATTTGAAAGAAAAAAAAAATTTTTTTGATGTAATAACGTATTTCCAGCGGTAAAAAAATACAATGATATAACCGTAATTCACCCCGGTTATTTAGACAAATATCTTTTCTTTCTAAATGTAGTTCGGTTGATAAATTATTAACTTAATTATCAATGGCCCTTGACAGTTGAAATTTATCCAAATGAGACTTGTAAAATGAAACATAATTTGAAATCCTGGATGGAAATTAAGAATATAACTATTAAACTATTATACTGTGTTAATTAGTGATTTTCGATATGAAATGAGTGATCTTGAATTTTTGCAAAGTTTCTTCTTTTTCTTCAGTGGGAATAAACTTCAAGAGGGATGATGAAGAGAACACCCCTAAAGGTACTCACACGTAACGTTGTGCTACTTCTGTCATTTTAAACTGTACTTTAGAATGTACTATTTAATCAGTTATTTCAGAGTGTATTATTTAATAGGTCATTCTTAAAATGTTTGTCAAGGAATAAATTAGAAATACGGTTTCTCTTCAGTAGACAAATATACCTTTATATTCATTCAAATTCAATTTTCGCAGCAATAGACAGCAATCAGAATGGATTCACAACGGCAAAAGGCACTTGTACTATAAGTTTTAATTTCTAGATTTTTTTAAACTGTATGGTGATATTCATCATTATACAGTGCTTTATACCATTTACTTTCCGGAGCTTAAAAAATAAATAATACAATTTATGTATGCAAATGGATGACGTAAGAAACAGAGTGACAAATGAGCTTCAGCTGAGTACTATGAATAATTTATTTTAAAACTGATTAGGTTGTATGAGTCATCTGTATGTGTAATTACGTAATGTTAGTAGTTAAATAGCACACATTGATACAACCAAAATTTATCCCGGTTCAGTTAGGCAAAATACGTTTTCTTTCCTAATGTGTATCGGTTGGTGCATAGGTTTCGGGGCCCTTGACTTTGACAGTTATCATTTATTGGAGAGGTTTTGATTATTTGAGAGGTCTATCAAGCCTCTCCATAGTGTTGGCTTTCAAACTAGGAGGATTTAGAGTAATCTACTAATTTTACGGCGTTAGATTTCACTTTCTAGCGCAAATTACGGTGAGCCAGTCTAAAATGGCCCAATGCGCTTGCGCACAAGTAAGTTTTGAAATCTTCTAAGACGAAAATAATTGTTCGTTTAACATAAAGAAATATCGTGTAATACTATTGTTACAAATGTTGGAAACGGTTCAGTTATTAACAAAATAAATATATAGATATATATTTAATATTCTTTGTTCGCAGTATTCAAAGATATGCATATGAATTGAATCAAATTAAAATATATTTCGTTCAATTAAATGAATTTATTGTTTAACTAGCGGGTCGTTTGCCCCGTTCGTAAGATCTGCCGGAATGAGAAGAGTTCTTCCGAGCTTCGATAGTCGGAGATGTTAATCACGTGAAAAACAAGGTGGCAATTCGACATATAAACTTTACAAACTGAGTAATAAACTAGAAAAAAATAAAATGTTTAGAACTTCTTTTTCAAATAGCACATTAACAATAGGATAATGTAGTTTAATCATGTAATGTCGGGAAATAGCTTGTATTAGCTAATATTTACATGTTTGTTATAACCGACGCTAAATAAGTTTATCTTATCTTAATGAAAAATCTCTGAAAATAAATACATTAGAAAAAAAGAATGATATATTTTTTTACTTCCGGCAAACGTCCGTTCGATTGGGATTTTCTTCTAAGCTTTTCTAAAGCTTCTCGGAAGCTATTCTCTTGGGCGCAAACGAAAGGGGGAGTTGACAAATAAGCCTGTCAGGTGAGGTTCTCGCAAAAATGGTAACATGCTAATTTGATAGCTTTCACCAGGGTCAAGTTCAGTGTACAATTATTGCAGTGGTAGCTTTTGAACATTTTAAATGAAATTCAGTAACTAGGAGATGATTGGGCCTTCAGTCTGATTGGCGATTGATCATAACCTGCAGATGTCTTATTGATTTGGAGAAAATTAGGTCATGGTCACAGTGACTATGACCCATAATAGGCCACAGTGACCTGCAACAGGGAAACTGTTTTTCGCCTATAGCACAACCTATCATATCCAGAGACATAGATAACCATTGTGACCCGTGTCTCTGATATAACTTAAAAAGAAGCAACACTGGACCTCACCTAGGTTTCTTTTTTAAAAGAAGCCTACTTGTTTTAATGAGACTTGAAATATGAAACTTAATTTGAAATCATGAATGGAGATGTCCTTGTAACTCTGTTAATTTGTGTTCTTCGATGAGAAATGTGTGTTCTTAGATTTGTCCTCATTTATTTCAGCCATAGACACAGATTACGACAACACGGATGAAGAGACCACCCCAAAAGGTACTCACATGCAACGATATACTACTTCTATTTCTTAACTGTACTTTAGAATGTACTATTTAATCAGCTATTTGAGAATGTATTAGTAAATCAGTTATTTTCCAAATGTTTTTAATAAATAATTTTAATACAGTGGAACTTCCGCAAAACCGGACCTTCTGTAAACTGGAAACCTTTGAAAACCGCACAAAACTCAAGGTCCAGTTTTTGTCTGTTCTTATTTCTATATAACTTTAACTTCTGAAAATCGGAACTTCCGAATTCTGAAAACCGGACGATTTTTGAAGAACCTTTAATATTTTAACACTAAAATTGACTTCTGAAAACCGAACAGCGAAATATTTGCCAGATTAAAATTGTCACGCTGATGGCAAGTTGTGAGCATGTTCTTTTGTTTATTTATTAGAGGCGCACATTTATTTTGACATGCTTTATTACCACAATGATCAAAAGTAGGCCCTAAGGAAGTAACTGATGATAACTTTAATTTGTATTCAATTTAAAAAAACGTGATGATTAAATATCTTACATGCGAAAAACCTTCATTATGTTTGAATGAATGAAAGATATGTGATTTACTTGATTTAGATACATTGATTAAACTATGCATTGTGAATGTTACTTAAATATTGACGAACTCGGGGGCCCCAAAGATGGTAAAATGTAAATGGAAAATGTTTGCGTAAATGCTATTATTCAAATATATGTTTATTACATTTGTTAATTATGATTTTATTATTCTTAATGTTTGTATTTTTCAATTAATCAATTAATTAGTTACTTTATATAAACTTGTAAAATTATACAGATAATAATCTCCTTAAACCTACATGCAAGAAAACATATCTCTTGTGCACACTTTCACTTTGCCTACAAAAGTTTAAACTTCTGAATTCTGGAAACTTCCAAATACCGAACGTTTCGACTGGTCCGGAAGTCGTTCGGTTTTCGGAAGTTACACTGTATACGATTTCTGTTCAGTAGATAAATATATGTTAAAGAGGTAGGTTACCTTGTTACCAGGGTAAATTCAAATTGGTTCAACCGCAGCATTTTTGTATTTTATTACTTGTAATTTAATACTTTATCTGCTACAGTCTCAATTTCTATGACCTCTTTCCCTTCAAGTACTTTTGTATCCAGACTTGAAGTACATGACCCTCCAGATGTGCTTTATATTGTAAGAAGAAGAAATATACGGATATTAAACACTTTTCCGTGTATTTTGGCTACATGGTTATCTGTAGAAGTCTGCATAATTGATGATCTTACTTGCATGTGAATTAGCTGTCTAATATTGTATATGCCACGGACTCGTGTTTCCATGGTAACGCATTTTCTCTCATTTTAACAACTATTTTTGAAAACGGGGTTTCCGACGGCTTCAATGCCATTCTGTTAATGACCAACGTTGAACATAGAGAAATATTATAAGCAAAATACCAAGCACTTTACATGAAACCCTGTTTTTCTCAACGTTTAAAGTAGCCATAACAACAGAGATGTTTAAAATAGCTTATATTTTGCTATTAATTGTAATTTCTTTTAAGAAATGTTAAATAAGATTATCTTTATTCTTCATGTAGCTTTGAATAGTCTTTTTTCTAAAGTAAGTTATACATGTATTCCCGTGTTACTTGCATTTATTTAAATAAATTTCACTGTATAAAATATTTACAGCAGTACTCCTCGTCTGACATTTTATCGAAAACTCATTGTGAATGCTATTATTATTCTCACGGATACTGTTGAAAAGCAAATAAAAACCCAAAAGTGTATTCTTTAAACAGACCAGTGTCAACGCTTTTGAACGCTTAGTGTTAGTATATAAGTACCAAATTATCAAAGGAAACTGTAACATAGGTCTTACAAATCAAACTGACCAATTTTCATTTTAAAATGGCCGTAATACGTAACATTTTACCGAACCATATTCTAAATAGCATCAGTTACCATCATCAAATTTCTTACATTCCGCATTACATTTCAATATTACTGCATAAAAGAAGCAATATATTGATAACTACTCATGAAAATATTTCAGCAAATAACGGCTGTTTATAAATAGATCAGATAAAGAAAATTCATGGAATAACGTACTTTCAAAACAAAAGCTATACACAAAACGTCATGACGTCAATGACGTCATTTAAAGACAACAATGTCTTGAAGCGTTTCTGCGGTAATTTATTCATTATTTCTGCCTTATCTAACTATTTAGCATCAGATAGGAGACATATTTCTAATTTATTTGCAGAAGAATGGATAAACAAACACATTCATTTTGTCAAAAACGTTGTCATAAATCGTTTCTTTAGCTTCCGGTCGGGCCTGCAAATATACAAATATTAAGGTAACATACCTCCTTAATAATCTTTCAAATTTTCAGTAGATGAATATACATTAATATTCATTCAAAATCCATTTTTGCAGCAAAAGAGAGCAGTCAGAATGGATTCACAATGGCACAAGGAACTTTTACTATACAATATAATTTCTGGAGTTATTTCAGACTGAATGCTAACATTCATCATACAACGATTATTTGAAATTTTTCATTATACCATTTATAAATGAATAATATAACTTTTTTTAAGTGGGAGACATAAGAAACAGAATGAAAAATGAGCTTCAGCTGATTATGAATAACTTATTTTAAACCAAATTAGATTGTATTAGTCGTCATACTCATCTACATGTTAGGAAATTATCAGTTACCTGTAATAAAAAAGTAATTATATACTGGTTAGGTTAATTGACCAATTTGACATTCCTGATGTTATATTGAAAATGGTATAACATCTATGAATATGTAGGTAAAATTTAATTTGACATCGGGCAGATCAAAAGCAAAGAAAAATTCCTACAAATGTTTGCACAAAGACTCTGAACACTGTCCCAAAATTCACACAAGGCTGAAAATGCTAGATATAAAAATAAGTTGCGCCATTAAATAAAGATTATATCTTGTATTTTGCAATATTCCTATTACTGTGTATTTAGTGTAAATATATTAGGTGCACGTGTCTGAAGATTACCGTTGCTGTCTGTCTATCCGTCTGTATGTTTGCCACACATTTTGTCTACGTAAGTTCTCTAACACAAATAAACGGATTTACAAACTTCACAAAATTGATCATTGCCGGGACTACCTGTGTACATCGTCAGCATGTTCCAGTTTTATTCTTCGTGTTTGTATATGAAACGATGGTCGTATAGGGATGTTGTATAATACATTATATGTGTCTAAAAATTCCTGATAATTATCTTAAGTTCTGTTCTGTTTCAGCGCCTAGTTGTTAACTGTTCCAGCTAATTTTTAGTTATATACGATGGTCAGTTATAATTCCTTACCAGAAATAGTTCGTTCTCCGCAAGTAATTGACCTTCTCATGTAAATTAAATTAGTTTTAGAAATATCATGTATAATTTTTGAAGCGCTCTCATGCCAATATAGCTTTTGACATCCTTACAACCACTTCAGACCCGTTATTGACGTTTGATAAATAGTTATTAAATAGAGCCAACTATTAACTCCCGACAAATCCTTCAGTAGCATAAACAATGCAGCTTCTTTAGCGAATTTTCCGGGCAAATCTCTCAGTGGTAAAACCTTCTCAACTAGTCCAGCGAACTTTCTCAACGAATACGAAGTGGCAAAAACCTGCAACTTATTAAGCAAATTTTCTGGATAAATTCATCAGTGGTAAAACTATCGCAACTAGTTCAGTGTATTCTCTCGACAAATCCGTCAGTGGATTAAACACTGCAACTTATTCAGCGAATTTTCTCAACGAATCCGTAAGTGAAAGAACAAATGCAACTTCTTCAGCGAATTTTCTGGACAAATGCATCAGTGGTAAAATTACCGCAACGAGTTCAGCAAATTTTCTCAAATCCATCGGGGACAAATATATTAAAACAAGTGAATTTTCTCGACAAATTTGTCAGCGGCAAAGCTGTTGCAGTAAGTTCAGCGAACTTTCTCAACAAAGCCGGCAGTGGCAAAAGTGCCACAATTTGTTCAGCGAACTTTGTCGAACTGTGCCGTATATCTTTCTTGATATACAGTCAATTGACACGTGACCAGTGATATACGGTCAGTTGATCATGTGACCTTATGATCAATATTGTTGTCATAAGAAATTTAGCATTGAAACCATCACCATTGTGTTGGAAATGTTTGAACTAAGAAAATGAGTGGTCAAATAATGAGTTTTTATTCAAAAACAAAGAAGTTATTGTGATTTTTAATTGTAACTACATTACTGTGTCGGTGATTACGTCATTATATAAGTGACGGCATTACGAATATGACGTCATTAAAACGGTTGTCGCACACTTATTTTTATAAAATAAATTGCTAAATATCGGAAAATGAAGTAATGACAAGATAAATAGAATAATAAGTTAGTGCCTAAGATGGAGAAAGTTTATCTGGCTCGGCTCCGGACGTTATCAGGTTCGCCTTGGGCTCACCACGTCAGATAAACTTTCTCATCTACGGCACTAACCTATTATTCTCTATATCCACATTCACTTAGATCTAATTAACCTGTAATAGCAATATCAGGCTGAGAGTTCTAATGTTTTTCACAATACATTGAAGATAATAAAAAATACTTGTTAAAATAAAGAAAAGTAGACACTTCACAGGTCGCTCAACACGACAAAAACGAAAATGTTGCAGGCTCGGTTTGATTGAGCCTGTTCATGGACAGTAGTGGAAGTCATTTCTATAACGTGAACACGGTTTCAGGGAAAACATCACTTTTTTCGGGAGCTAGGTCTAGCAAGGAATATCTAGTTTAGGTGCAAATGTTAACCATCGTCATACTGTACATTTCATTCATAAGTTACAAATCAATGACCATGTTTGATACACTATAAATTATTAATAATACTAAGCTACAGAAATTGGAACACTTTTTCGGGTGTTGGAGTGGGGGAGAAACGTGGAATTAATGGTGGCATTTAGAAAACCTTGTGGGAAACAGCACATCTCAATATATCATATGACGAATCGTGCGTCAGTGTTTCTATCTGTCTGTCTTTCCATCTTAATGTATGTACATTTGTACGGAGTATGACTTGATAACCATTTAAGGTACATGGTATACACTATTTCGTGGGTTGGGATGAGACGCATCAACGGTTCAGTGGGTCAAAGATAATAAATGGAACCCAAACGAAACGTTTCTTCGTAATATTTTTATCTGGAGTATAACTACATGTATATAACTATCCAAGGTATAGACGTGGCATGTACAGAGCTCATGAACCTAGCCGATATGTCAAAGGCCAACCCATAAACTGAGTTCAAGTATCAAATCTGTCCTTTATATTGACCTTAAACCTGGAATATTGGTTGGCGGTGATGAAATAGTTTTAGGAGTGCAAAAAATCGACACACTCGTCAACTCCTGCACACAAAGCTATCTCAAGATAAATGAATAAATGAAAAAAAATCACTTTTAGTTTATAGTGCTTTGATCCAATCTATATCGCTGCACAAACTGGTCTCAAGCCCCTCCCTTGGCAATATAACAGCCCCTCCAACAAATACAGAAATATTTTTATTTCATTCACTCCTTGTTTGATCTATATCTCCTGGCGTATATTGTCCTACTTGGCGTAGCTTTTGTATAATTTTATTATTAATTTCATAGGTTTTCATTATGGCGACATCTTAATTGTACGTATCATCACTCATTATAATGTTGATATTGGCTGATTATATGTCAGGAGTTTCGGAGGGGAATATGGAAATATTTCAGGTACTTAAGTAACAACATATAATGAAATCAAGAACTTCCAGCATTTAACAATTTATATTCTATCTTGTCGTGTATATAACTCAAACACTGAGACTCTTTTATCTTGTTGAAGAAGTAGTCTAATCTTTTGTATTTCGTACTAAATTGTAATTATATTTTTCCTTAAGGTTTTTATATGTAATTGATGGATTCTTTCAAAGCGTTTCGATCGCTTATTTCTGACTATTGCAATGTAATACACTGCAATTGGATTACAAATATTTATTAAACTCGAAAAATCATAATTCGTTTCCAGCACAAGTAATATATTTCGATGTTAACCTAAACTGAAATGCTGTGTTTTATCAAATCAAAATGAGAAATCGACGTATCCTGCCTAACGCTTGTACAAATGAACCTTTCTGTATAAAGGGCTTACGGGTAAACATAATAGCATTTTTGCTCTTGCCTACTTTAAAAAAAATGTATTACATTTGTATATATTTGTATATATTTTGATTAATTATGTCTTCAGATGTTGGACAATCTTTACAAGAAGGTGAAAAAAAGCATCCAAAATCTAGTCAAACTCTAAAACAAGAAGAGTTTGTTACTAAGAGCAGATCAAAATATTGTCTTCAATATTTAATATACAAAGGCCCTTCGAAACCTTTTGTACAATTTTTAATTCAAGACAGGCTGCATCCTGTTCATTGTAAAATTGTTAAGCGCCATTTCGATAGCAGATTAAATATCAAATAGTTTCAAAAGTTGGCAGTAAATATATTAAGAACATACTTAAATTGCGTGTTTGTAAAGTATTTATGACTGACATCTGGTTGAATATGGTAAACCTTAGTCATGATGTTAACCTAAACATAAAAGGATTGCGCAGTTTAGAAGGGAGTCTTATTGTTTAACAAGCTCAACTGCAGTCCTGTAGATTACATTGTATTGCGTAGTTGAAGACCTGCCGAAAAATTATATTGCATCAATCATAATGGAAGGAAGCAGTCGACGCTTTAATCAGTCCTAAATTTGGTTTAAATAACTCATTTGCCAAAAGGGACAACAGAACTTAAGTGTTTACATTAATCCGTTCACTTAACAATTTTCTTGCATTAGTCTACCTTCAGTCATTATATGATATAATTCTAATATCATTCCAATTATGTTTTCAGATGTTCGACAATCTTTACAAAATGATGAAGAACCGAAAAGAGGTAAGTCAGAGCATACAGCAGCGTAAAACGCTGAAACAAGACGATTTTATTACTAACAGAATAACGAAATGCTGTCTGCAATATCTTAATATTTGATACAAAACGATATTTTGGACTTCGCACAATTTTCTTTTCGAGACAAAGTCACGTTTGTACACTGCGAAACTGTAAAGTGTCATTTAAATATCAGTTTGAAATATCCTGGTAAGACCTGTTTTGGGGCAGCTAACGGTATATTGCTACTGTTTCGCAACGTAAATAAATGTACAACAATAATAACTGCTGGAATTTTTTCACACTGACCCTCTTACAAATACTTTTCAGAATTTGGTTTCTCGTCATCAACGTCGTCACATTTTTATTAAAGCATTTTTTTTGTTTCTTTGTCGGTATACCTCTGTGACAAGGATGGACGTACCGGCGACAATAACTATCAGAACAAATCAACACCCTTTACAATATTTACAAATTTATTTACATAAAATGATTATTAACAATGAATAAATGATAAGCAGGAAAAAAAAAACTGATTATAAGAACAAAAAAAACAGAGTTCAGTATCTCTAGATACAAAGTTCTATCACTGACAGTTTCATCGTAACGTGATGTGGCACAGGTGTTTCAGATAATTTCGAACTTTAATTAGCACAAAAAGTAACATATCTTCAGATCAAGTCCTTTTAAACCATAAATACGTTGACCCCGTTTTGGCTCCCTATGATGGTAGGTGATTGCATCCCTGGGCTGACTTCAGAGGATAACAAAAATCAGCGTCTTTGCGGTTTACGGCACAACCATGGGACGAAAGCTCTGCGCTGGGAAAATCACATCCAGGCGAGTGAAGACAAGTGAACCTCGGGCATTGTACTTCCGGGTTATGACATCACCAGATAAAATCGTCTGGCGGAAGAAGCTAAAATATATAACATATGGTAAGCACCATAGCAAAACAAATAAGTCAGGGCATAAAACTGCTCCTTCGGGTATACCATACCTCCGTAGGCTCCCATAAATAATACGTGCTACTTATACAAAATATATGTGCTACTAAGTTAAGACGTCACGTGATTAAAATACGTCACTTATTACTTCCATTATTACAAAAATTAATTACTTAAAAGTCTAAAATTAAAGTATGAAAAAGATATGAAAAGTTTATGATGAAAAAATATAATAATGGAAATGATAAACTGCAGCTATTATTTACAACTACAAATTAACAAAATTCAATGTAAATCAAACGTTATATCATAGTTGGCATCAATATAATATCTAATACCATACGACAAAACGGACATTGTATGTATATGCTGTAGACTGGCACACAATTTCATATTACAATAATATATTACATACATGGTACTAGACTTGCCACATAGATTTATACATAAAAATACAATGCAGTAATGGCGTTCCATAACAACGAAATGTTTGACATATGTTTTTTGAAACAGAGTACGTTACAATTATCATGTTACACAAATTCCAGTACAAATTTTATATCTTATATAAACGAAACAATTGAGACTTCTCTTTTCGAAATAAGTTACAAAAGTCTGAAAAATATAATAATAGTCCTGAAATACCAAAACTAGCCTAAATCACATGCCGAAAAGTAAACGTTACAGAATTCTGTAGAATGCACAAAGCATTACCAAATAAAAATCGTAATTCAAAACTCATACAAAATAAATAAATTTCTTACCTCGATCGAGCATAAATTTCTAGCAAGAAAAATGAGTCTGACATAGATTCGACTAATGTCGGAATGTGGTGTGCGCTAGGCATATCTAGTCCAGTCTATTTGTAGGGTAATGTCCCGCCAAATACTAAATTTCATGGGACTCACGGCTAAGCCGTGGACTCCGACTATTTGCTTTTCCACGGGAATTATGATATAGCCGGGAAATCTGACTACATGGCAATTTAAGTTATGAAATACAGAAAAACATTAGAGGTATTTTATGCGTGACATTTACCTCAATAACTCAAAAATTTACAAAAAGATGATGCAAAACCTGCATTTACACTACAGATACAATAAGGCCCGTATGTCAATTTGTGACAACCTCATGTGGATGGGGTTGGATCTACAACAGACATTTCTATTTCTATTCTGTTAATTTTCATTCTGTTTAGACTTTGTTTTATGTTTAATATTTTTCTCAACAACGTCACCCTCGGTTATTGCCTTGCCACTTACCACTTTACGTATTCCTTACTTTGGCGTTTTTGCACATTTTCTAATTCTTTTCTGCCTTTCTTCAATAGAAAATACTCAGCACACTGACTTTGTACTGGGATTGGATTACAGTTGATGTCTACCTGATCTAGGTCCTTCTGGAATGCTATGGGTGGTGCAATTTGGCTATCTGATACGACATTGCGATTGGATAGCTAGAAACCATATTTTCTGAAAGCCGCTTGACTGCTGGTAATAATGTGCTGGCATAGACTTTGCTTGCAAGCTGGCATACATCATAGCGCGCTACAAGACAGCCAAAGAAGCCAAAGAAGCTTACATCCAGTGGTTATAGCAAGTGGCTGCATTGATGCATTGATGGGGGCAGTACAAATAAAATGATGTTTTTAGACTTGGCCCATTCAATCAAACTCAAAGACACATAAATTTATGCCCAACATATAATACCAGTACATGTTTATTGCTATGTCTATGAGGTAAGTATTTCAAGAGATGTTTCATGTAATCTGCAAAGGTCCCTATACTGGACCATCCTGACTCTGTACCTCTTCCGACAGCATCTGGGAATGCTGTGCCATGAGAGT